>NC_089534.1:6819022-7029022 GCF_963924715.1 Thunnus thynnus
AGAAAAAACACATTTATTTCCACTGGTTTTAAAAACTGGAAGAAGGGCCATGAAAGATTTGTGTTACATGCCAGATCAGAATGTCACAAGATGGCTTTAACAACACAAATCTATGAGACTAGATCAGTGGATGTGCAACTGTCTAATATACGGGCATCACAGCAAGAGGAGGCACGAACGTGTCTGTTAAAAATAATTAGTGCTGTGCAGCTCTTGGCGAGGCAGGGTTTGGAGGGCATGATGGCAGTGAGGGAAATTTTGCACAGCTACTGAAATATAAGTCTGAAGATGACTCTCATCTAAGGAAATGTTTGAGTGCCTGAGTTGACTGTACGTCCCCAATTTCAAAACAATATCCTGAGCTTATTGAGCCACATCAGATAACATCAGGTCACTACCACAACTGCAGTTTTCTGTGATTATGGATGGCAAACAAGACGTGTCAGGAAAGGGGATGGAGGTAATATGTGTGAGATACACTGACCATGATCTAATACTTCATGATGTATGAAGTGTCTGTGACCACAGGAGAGAACCTTGCAAAGGTTATTATGGATGTGTTGCTCTGTCTGAATTTGTCAATCACTGGGTTGAGAAGGCAGTCCTATGATGGTGCTGCTAACATGGCAGAAATATATTCAGGAGCAAAGGCCATCATCAAGGAGCATCAACCTCTTGCTCCTTATGTACATTGTGGGGCTCATAGTGTGAACCTAATCACAAAACATGCCTGCGTAGCTTCTCCTGCTGTTTGTGACTCTTTGCAGTGGGTTCATGAATTGGGAGTTTTGTTTGGCCAGTCAATGAAAATGAAGTCCATATTCCAGGATATTGTAGAAGCAGAGAGCAGGCCGGTCCAGTCTATCAGGCCTTTGTGTCCCACAAGGTGGACTGTACGTACAGGTGCCATTCATTCACTTTTGAACCAGTATCAGCCTGTATTGCTTACTTTAGATGAAATGGCATCTGGCAAGTCGGATTCAGCCAGCAGGGTAAACGGCTTGCTTGAAAGATTGCAAAAGGGCAACGTAGTTCTTGGTCTCCTGCTTGCCTTGGAGGTTACAGAGGAATTAGACTGCCTCAATAAGTCTCTTCAAACAGACAGTTGATGGTTTGCTTGCTTCTGTCATTTGTGTAAAAGACAGCATAGCTGAAAAACGAACACATGAGAAATTTCAAGGTATCTACAACAAAGCATCACAAATGTGTGAAACACTCAACCTGTCTCCAGTTGAAATACCTCGTATGTACCTCCCTCCTTGGTTGACTACTTCAGAACGGAATTTTTCAAGGTTTCAAGGCTGGACACTGTGAGTATGCAATTCAAAGAACTTTTTTGAAAATGAAGGGCTGCTTATGATCAGGAATCTACGTGACAGATGTCGATGTTTTGCTGCAACACCCAGAAGTGAACAGAGCTTCACTTCAAGTGCAGTTTGCAATGTTCAAGTCCAAGTATGACTTTCAGTCAAGCAGTGAAGCTGCTACCATTCTGCAAGGAATGTCGCCAGAAGTCTGTGGCCTCTTTGAGCAAGTGGAAATATTTGTGTGGTTGCTTCTTAATGTGCCTGTTTCCTCCACTGAGGCCGAAAGAAGCTTTAGTGGTCTTCAAATGTTAAAAACCTGGCTCTGAAGTACAATGACAGAGTCCCGGCTCAACAGTGTTGCTGTGTGTCACGTCCACAAAACTGGACAAACTAAATAGGAGACAGATTGCTCAGCAATTCATTGCGGCTAATGAGAGGCGCAGAAACACGTTTGAGTGCTTCACCTGGGCTAGATCAGTGTACATGTTTGTATTATATGTAATTGTTGCAGGAGGCTTCTCCTCTTAAACCTATATAGACAATGAAATGCATGTTCCTCAGTGAGTTACAGACATTTATTTTTTTATCACCTCTGAAATATTAGTGTTATACATAATTTAAAAATAAAGAAAAACTTAATCTGTGAATACATGGAAGACTGGAGTCATTTACTTTTTCAAATAACTTTTTTAAAATTTCTTACTACAAACAGCAAACACACACACTTAGTACTTATTGTAAAAAATACTATAAAAAATGAGATGAGATGTTAGGTTGATCCTCTTAGACCTACAGTCTAAGAGTTATTTAATATTTTGTAAAACGAATCTCAGTGTTACATCGATGCCACACTAGGTTTCTGTGCCTATGTGATAGGGATGCAGCGATTAACCGATTTTTCTATTAATCGTGATTTAAAACGTAACAGTTATTTAACTGTAGATGATCAGCAACAACAGAGTTAATATAGATGCTTGAGGGTCATTCTGTGTCAACTCAACCAGAGCTTGGCAGCTCAAACTTTTGATTTTGATCATTTTAAAGAACTTGAGTCGGTCCCCGGTTGCCGTCCTGTGACTGTTTGTGGTTATTTGGTTCTTTAGCTGCTAAGGAGAGGTGCGATTGAAGGCGAAAGGATGATAAATCACTCAATACAAGTCGGCTTACTCTTGAACAAATGATTGCTACGCCCCTGCCATAGTGAGTGCATTAACATTCAGGTATGCAATGTTGTGCATTAAAAGAGTGAAAATGAAAGTGAGAATAACAATCATTACTGGCTGTTTCTATCTTTATTTCTTTTACATTTATTTTCTTTTCTCCTTTCATTGCGCCTTTCTCTTGCCTGATTAAACTGTGTAAAGTCCATATCTGAGTCAGAGCCATCAGAAACAGATAATAAGTGGGCTGAAGGCTGCAGCTGGGAGGGCTGCATCTGGGAGGACTCCAGCTGAGTGGACTCCGGCCGAGAGCATGACAACTGAGTGACTACAATTGGGTTAGTAACAGCGCCTGGCACGACAACAGGACTTTCTTTATTTTCTGGAGTAGGAGGTACAAGAGGTTCAGGTCCCGAGACAAGCCCCGCTCCTCCATTCCCCCCCCTCTGGTCTCAGTGTGAACCTGCTCACACTCATGCAGTCCATGCTGGAACCTGGCTCCGGACCTTCTTCGCCTGTTTCTGCTGGGACTACTGTCGCAGCAGGCTGTTTCCCAGCCTCTGCATCTGTTTGTCCCCCCCCTCACCACCACCCAGAGGTCAGAGACGTCACCACTGTTTTCTTTACCCTCATTGCTTAAACAATCCTTAATTGGACTACAGCACAAAACACATTTTTTGGCACTCTCAGTACGTTCCCTGGCAAAATGCCCCTGAACACCACACTTATGACACTTATGACAAAAGTAATCTGGACATTCATGCAAGACATGACCAGGTTGGATTTTTTACACTTTGACCTGTTTATCCTGAATAACTCTGAAGTATTCTGCACCCAGAGCGGTGTTGAATTTGATTCGATATGTGAGAGATTGTACCTGAGCATGGAACTTCACTTTCATGAACCTTGTGCTGTCCACTATGCCAGTCCCTTGCCTCATCCTGCATTTGATCGGGGGAGATGGCACAAAAATCTCCAGCCATGAAGGTTGTCCAGAATTTCACTGTTCTCAATGTAGGCCGGCAGGTTGAGGAACAAGACGACCAGCTCATCATTGCATCTTCCTGCACACTACCAAGCCATCGCACAGCTCCCGTCCACACTTCATCAGTTCATTTGTTGTTACTTTGTCCGTCCCATCAAACTCAACACAAACCATCAAGTCATTCAGTCTGCTTATCATTTCTTCTTTAATTTCTTTACTATAAACTTGCTTTTTGGTCTGTTGTTCAGCTTCGGGAGAGGGAATGGAGAAGTCATAAATTAAAACAAAAAAAAACACTGTTGGGGGACAAAAAACTGATACATAAACTTAAATTCACCAAAAAACTCTAGACTTCTGCTGCTACAAAAAATTTCCCACAAGGCTCCTGCTGCTACATTTACATATCATGTGACACCATGTGCTGACGTGCTCAGGGTGGAATGGCCGTTAGCCACTCACAGTTTCACATAAACACTCTTTATGTGTTCGTTAAGTGACCACAGCCGTTTGTTCATGTTGTCTTAAAGGTGTCTGAGTTGGAATGAAGCTCTATTTACACATAAACGATAAGTAGCGATTGTAGGAATAACACTACACTTGAAATTAATATTAAGCGCTCGTAAATTATACGGGGCAATACTCTTTGCTTTGAAGAGAAAAATTAAATGAATCACTCTTATCTGAAAGTCGTAAATTCTCTGTCATAAAGGAATACGCAAATACAACGACTTGGTGATAAATCAAGATATTTATTGATCTACCAAGGGATAGGGATGAATGGGAACACTAGACTTTGCTTTTAAGAGAAAAATTAAATGAATCAGTCTTATATCTGAAAGTCATAAATTCTTAATACAGGGACCACCATCTCTGTTGTTAAGGAACACACGAACACAACGACTGGGCGATAAATCAAGATATTTATTGAACTACCGAGGGATGAATGGGAACACTGGGCAAGGCAAGTTTATTTATATGGCACATTTCACCAACAAGGCGATTCAAGGTGCTTTACATAAAACATTAAAAGCATTGAGATAGACACATAAATACAATTAAAAACAGTCATTAAAAAGCCAAGAGAACAGAAAATGAAAACAAGCTAAAAAGCATAAAACATAAGCATGTATACATATATACAACTGGAATGAATGAATGAATGCATGACTCAATTTGTAAATTAAATTAACAAGTTATTGCCAACAGAATTAATGAATGAATGTCATCAACAGCAAGTCAAAGGTGCAACAAGGGGCAATAAAGTAAAGATGGTTTTCCTACTGTTTCCATGATGATGAAGGGCTGATGATGAGGTGAACTTCCCAGAAACCACCGAGCAAGGTCGCAAGAGTGACAGTCAGATGAGAACCGCTGCAGCAGGTTCAGTGAAGACTTTGGTTCACTGCTTCTCAGGAAAGTGAATCCAATCTCAGACTTAGTTGAGGCCACAAAGCAGGTGTGTGTCTGTTCAAGTCTTCTTGTGTTCAGCAGCAGTCTACATAGTTTGGATGCTGGAGCTCCAACTAACCAAAAGAGTCCTTGAAAAGTCTTTAAAAAGTTTAACTACACAATAAAAATAGATCACAAATAATATATATTCAAATGGAAAACAGCGTGGGTTGACTAATAGCTTTTGGCTTTTAGTTGAAAAAAAAAAAACAAGCCAGACAAACAGTTATAAACTTTTATAGTCTAGTGGGCGTGTTTTTTGAAAGAATTAGGATCCTTGGCGCTCTTTTGAGGGACAAGCATTGGTACTAATTAACTCCTTTTGTGTGGAGAGAAAAACTGACCTTCAAATAAAAAGGGAGATAATTTAATTCCTATCGAATATCTGAAAATTACAAGCTCACAAATTGAATATTCACTAATTTCTGTCACCAGTGCCAATTTCATCAACACATCATGAATCAGTGAGAAAACACTTAGTAATATTGATTAAGCAAATAAAATACAGAATAAAATCAATAAACATTTGATTCCCTAATCTGTAATTAAATTGGCAATCAAACCAGAACTAAATAACATGCTTACACTGGTTAATATCAAATTAATCAAAGACAATAATATGTATGACTGGTAATTAACAGATTTTGAAGCAGGCTTTGAATCTCCATAATAACAAACTAATTAAGTCATTCATGGGAGTTAACATCAACATCATCTAACAGGGGTTAGACAAGTCAAGATACCTGTATATTTACACATTTAGTAGCATTTTCTGACCAATTCAGACACTTATTGTCTCTGTATAAATTAAAACCCCAGAAAAAAGAAAACTCACACAAACAAAATTTTTACTTTATACTGATAAAACAATAAAGAAAGTCCTTCCTCCTGTGCTTCACTGAACAGAGTCATCAGCTTATTAAACATGTCCTTGTTCATTGCGTGCAGCAGCCTCAGGTCATCTGAGGCTCTGTTCATACAGAGCACAGTTCTGTCTCATCCATGTTGCCTTCCTTGTATATGCATATATATCAGTGCATTATTGTTGTTTTTCAGGAGCCCATATAAACAGGTCATTCCCGTTCAGTTCTGTTTACTTCAGGAAGGCCACAGTGGTCTGTGAGGAGAGCCTTTACCGTCTGTCTGTGTTGAGACATGGCCCTGCACCTGAGGAGCTGTCCACCCTCTTGTACAGATCAATTTTGAATTTGGTGCAGGACAATACCAGTGAATACCCTCCTGTGCCTTATATTAAAGTCCAAATGAAATAATCCTTAACTTGGGAATTCAATGTTTTGAAAACCCTCTGCCAGGCTATTTCAGAGGCCGATCTCTTGGTGATTTTGGATATGAGGAGCTTGTGCCAGTCTTCAGTTTTGACAGTTGAAATATTAACAGTTTTATCTCCAAGGCACAGGAAGAAAATTCAAAGCACTGTCCTGCACCTTACAGTATCTTCTTCTGAGCAGGCCATGCCACTCAGACGGTAGGTTGTGTTCAATCTTCCTACCTATCTCTGCTACTTGTCTCTTTCTGTATTTCACATGTTTTCCTTTAGGTTTTTCACACTTTCACTAAGTCAAAGTCCCCCTTAAAATCCACCACCTGTCCCACCCAGCTGCTAACGTGCTGCTGACCAAATGCCTCCCCTGAGAGGAAAGGTAAATGCAACACATGCTCTTTTTCACTGCATTCTGGCCTGAATGTGGTGCAGAATCTTGCCCCATGCCTCTAGCACCTCCTGGTAGAAGTCTGGTAGGTGGTTGTAGGCTTTTCTGGGGGAGGTGACAAAAAGATTATATATACGCTCCTCTCCCCGTACTCTGCGAAGTGGCTCACCAGCAAGTCCTCCCAGGGGTACTGCCAGGTCAAATCCAAAAACTTACTAATAAATTTCACCCTCAGTGCATCTGTTTTGGCACTTACATCAATTATGCCTAATCCCCCCCTCCCTTTTATTAGCAATTAACAGTCTGTGAGCGATCGAATTTCCTTTTACCCTCCAAAGAAAGGTGGAGACTGGACTATTTAGTGAATTTAGTGCCCAATTAGGCAGCTCACCGTTCCCCAAAACATGGTTAATTTTGGACGGTATCAGAGCATTAGATACAATTACTTTTCCATTCAGGTTGAGCCCTCTTGCCCTCCACAAATTCAGTTGAACCTGCACCCTGTTTCACAGACTCATTTCTCCCTCTTTCCCCTCAGCTCTCACCACAGTACAGAGGTTAGAGATGACCTCTGGCTCAGAGAAGACGCTGTTGTCCTCATCACTCTCATTACACATACACTCTGACATCAAATTATGGCACAAGGAGCACTTTTTCTCTGCTTTACTGTGACACTCTCTGGCATAATGCCCCCGGCCTCTGCACTTATGACAGTCACGCAGGATGTGGCTGGGTTGAATACACAGTCTACACACTTTAACTTGTTTGTCGTGTATCACATGGATGGACTCTTCTCCTACAACAGTGTCAAACTTAGTTGAATACGGAAATGATTGTAACTGTTCCTTAAACTTCACTTTCAAGAAGCAAGTCTCGTCAGTTGTCCCAGTCCCCAACCAAATCCTGCGCTTTATGGGAGAGGTGGCTGAGACTCTCCAGCCTCTGAGTTTCTCCTGGATTTCATCATCGGTTATGTAGCCTGGCAGATTTAAACACCAGCTTATCATTACTCAGCTCTTCTGCCGTAACTCTGACGTCCCTGTTGTTCCTGTTGTCTTAAAGGTGGCTGAGTTGGAATGAAGCACATTTATTTTACGGTACGACTGAAGTAGAAATATGGCTTAAGAAGAGTTGACAGATGTGTGAAGAAACAGTATTCTGTCTGTCCAGAGGTTAAAGTGAAAAAACTTACAGCACCTGGTATTTCCAGGTGGTCTCCCATTCGAGTACTAACCAGAACCGACCCTGCTCAGCTTCCAAAATCAGACATGCCCAGAGTGGTATGACTATAAGCCACCCACAGTTTCACATACACACTCTTTATAGGTTTGTTAAGTGACCACAGGGCCAGGTGGACAGAAGATTAAAATACAGTAAAAAGGATTAGTACATCCAACTTAAATCATTTTAAGTTTGAAAGAGGAAAATGACCAAGTACTCTGAGTAAAGCGACTTGCTGAACACCGCAGCAAGTCCTCCAACCACGGCCAGAAATTCTGGGCGAGCTGATAAAAGTTGAATCCTTCGGGCAGAGCTTGATGACAGGGCCAATTTCCACATTCCTCTGCCAGGTTTCAGTCTGGAGCAAAAAGTCTTATTTCTTAGACAAGACGAAATCATTTAGCACCCGGGCAGGGTGCGCAGATGACGGGGACTCTCACCACTGCGCAGGTAGGGGACAATCAGCTGAGAGTTGGGGAAGACAGGTTGGAGAAAGTCTGACATTCCCAACCACGGATAAGGGGAAGTCATTCCATAGAGTAACAGGATACACCGAGCCAAAGCTCACCAGAAGTGATTGGCACCGTTTTCCAATGACACCTCGCCTCCTGAACTGTCTTAGCTTCATTTGGACCATTCTTGCCTTCTCCTCCTCTCGTATTTGCAAGAACTTCGGTGCTGCAAACCGTTACAGGCACCATGATCCACCATAGACACTCTGATGAACAGGAGAGCCTAGCGATCATAAACCTGAGTAGCAAGTCCATTGCTGACAAACAGGAGAACGAACAGAGCAACACACAGGACAGGTACGATACAAAGGGAGCCGGGCCGGGCAGCAGCAAAGCCAAAGACAGGCGCCATCGTACCCCGGATGCAGAAGATCTCAGCTTGCGCGAGATGAAAACGTCTCAACTTGAGTGAAAAAATTGCACATATTGCAGGGCTTTATGAATGTTCTTCATAAAAGTACAGAGACGAGAGGAAAAAGGAGACTGGAGCGAAATAACAGAAAGAACTGGAGTTGCTGGTGAGTTCAGTCTATCTCGTCTCTAAATGCTCTTATTGGACTGTTAGGTTCTCTACTGTTGCTGTCGCTGACGAGATAGCAGTTTACTGCAAACCAAGCTTTTACTAGTTATCTGAGACTAGACCTTTACATCTACACAGCCAATAGACAGTAAACACTAATGGTTTGAATCAGTGCTCTGCCTTCATTGTGAGAGTAATTGTTTTTGATCTTCAGTTCAAACACTTGAGTTTCTGGGTTTTCATCCGACAGCTGTAATCATACTGACGTATCTGCCCAAAGAGAAACACACACACACACAAACACTTAACACAGTCTGGTAAAAACATCGTTGATGTACCTGAGGGAGGTCATACGGCTTCAACAGCAGGTGCAGTCAGATAAAGTGATTTCTCACTTAAGCTGGACGTCTGAGGATACTTCAGCTTTTTGCATATTGGAGTGACGTTGGATTAAAAGGCCTTTTTTCTTTTAAAGCCAAGAGAGTCTTAAAAACGGTACAGATGTAAGTGTACTCTCTCAGTAGCAGAGGAAGAAGTATTGTCATGATATATTATAATGCTTAAGGCAAGGCAAGTTTATTTGTATAGCACATTTCAACAACAAGGCAATTCAAAGTGTTTTACATAGAGCATAAAAGGCATTAAAACAGAATATAAAAGCAACACAAGTAAAAAGACATAAAAACAATTAAAAAGTGTTAAATTTGGCTCCAAAAACAATTACTTCAGTTTTGTCTTTGTTTAATTGAAGAAAATTAGAAGGTAGAAGTAGAAGGTCAGGGTGGATGGATGGGACAGCAGCCAGGTTTCCACCCAAATTTAGTGCAAATTTTAACAGAATTTTCAGAATATCAGCAAAAGAAATTTTGAATTAATGAGCGTTCCCATCCACTCTTGTTGTGTGAATATCAGGCGATAAACAGCAGGTGGCGCTAATTCTCCAGTCGTGCCATTAAACCATTGCAGAAGAGGAGAACACAATGAGAGGAAGTCATTAAAAGAGCAGCAGTCAAAGCTCAAACGATGGAAAACCATGTTGGAAATGTGATGGAAATATGACATTTCTGGAAGGTTACAGTCTTCATTTATTCTCTAAGTTGGTTTCCATTTCATCCATTTATCAATATGCAAACTTTTCCACCTCAGCCAAGCATAAAAACTCACAACACAGGATGAGAAGAGGTTAGAAGATGCAGGGAAGGTGGGAGTGGTTGTCAGTGTTTGTAGTTTCTGTAATTACAAGTTCCGACTTGGAAATAGCGTTCACGTCAACCTCCAAGTCATAATTAGGACGGCGAAACTGGCATTTTTCTGAGAGCTCTGATATATCAGACTTGGCTTCCCCTCCCCCTCCACTCAGAAATATGTTTTTCTTCTTGTGCTTCACTGTGCAAAATGATGCAGATGCAGAAATTGAAACTAGAAGGCTGTTTTCACAATTATCTGTTAAAACTGGAAAGTTTTGCTGTGTTCACTTTAAATCTAAATTTTAGGGTTAGACTTACGAGCATGATTTGTGACATCACATGGGAGATAATTGTAGTCCAATATGCAAATTACACAGGTGTGATGTGGAAACTTGAAGCCTCCAGTGCACAAACACTAAGAATGGACTTTGCAGTAAAGTAGGAGACATCTTGTGTCCAGCAGGAAAATATGATTAAAAATATTTTTATCTTCATAATTTATACTTTTTCAATGAGGGAGGAGGAGAAGATGTGAATTGAAGGTTTTTATATTGGTAATTGTACTTTCCTTTGTGGAAAAAAACATATCAGACACACAGTATTGTTCTGAGATGAGTATTTGTATATGTCTTAATAAATGTCAGAGGGGATCTTTAATAATCGGGGAAACCAAATACACATGGACACCTCACATCTGGCTCAGGAAGGAGTACTTTTACTAGAACCTGATGAGCCTTCTGTAGGTGTTTGACAGGGTGGTGTGATGTTCAGTGTTTCGGTGTCAAAAGCACGACATCTAATACCTCCAGCCATTATCCACAGAGCTTCTAATGAGTTACTGGAGCAGCAGTTGGAAGGAGGTATTGCACATTAAGAAAATGGCACCACGGTGTAGCAGCATGTTATACGAGGACATAAATAAGGGTTTTGAAAGAAACAAAACAAGCAAGGTGTTTGTGTGCCAGATGTAGGTAATTCACAGTCTATCCACAGCAGAGTGTGTGTGTGTGTCTTAAAAGAAATATTATCCACCATTTTACAGCCGCTCCTTTTGCCATGATTGTGTGCGGGGAAAAATGCTTTTTGGGTCCCCGTCAGACCCAGAAGTTGTAATTACACGGTTTGTCCACTATGTCAAATTGGCTTGAAACGCAGTGTACTTCCTGAGGGCTTGGTTTACACATACTGAACGGCTTCAGCAAGAGCATATAACTACAGTAAGCCCCAAGGGGAAAACATGCATCAGTCAGTCACCAGTGACCTGCACTAACAACTTAATGGTTTCACACAGTATTCAAGTGAGTTTTAGCACTAATTAAAGTTGTAAAACTTACATTTTGATCATGGGCAGTAATTTGGTAACATATAATAAGCAGAATAGGCTGGAGAAGGTGAAGGCTTTTGTTGGATTACATGGCTACTAGTACTTCCTGGATACAGTTGGCTACTTACCAGTACAATTCCAGTATGTATCAAACCCAGAAAAGAATCAGCACTTCAGATTCATTCGTATATTTTAAGCCAGCACTATGTGTGGTGGAGGATCTAGTCTGCCGGAACTTTATTGAAGAAAAGCTGTGAGCACATTTAGACGATAACCATCTGGAGTTGAATTGATGGCACTCTCTCAGTATCCTCCCTCCGGCTCTTCTGTCTCATGAGCCGACGCTTTCACGCGACAAGCCACCGGCTCTTTCCCGCTTCACATTTTGGCTGCGTGTTGCTGTATGAATATTGGGCAGGAACAGCAAGGACTACAAACAAAATGCGAGCAGAATCTCGGGGATTAATGTGGAAAAATTGTCACAGCTACATTACATGACCCTGAGCAAGGTTTCTATAAAAACAACATTAAAGCAGGCACAGCGTGAGATCCTGTCGCCTCAGCTGTCATCTCAGCCATATTTAAATTTATTATTAGGACAGGGTTTTCTAATTGGTTCGCCTCGATGCTGTGTTTTCTTTTTTTTTTTTTTTTACTCATTGAATGCTACTACTGAACAGGATTTAAAATGTGCATTTCATTCAGATTTCCCTGCAGCCAGTTTCGAATTAAGATTAGAAAATTATTCATCGTACACACCTGGGAACGGTTGTATGTAGCTCTCTCTCTCTCTCACTCATCTGTATGTGTGGGAGTTAAATTACCCCTCAGTGAAGTTGAACTGTTTCATCTTGTAAGCTAAAATGAGCGGAAACTGATTTCATTGGCTTTGAAAATAGCTTTAATTGGCGACGATAAATGGCTTTGGATGATAAGGAGTATACTGTAAACTGCAGCGCCTTGCAGTAAGAACAAGACAAGACATTACCTGCTTTCACTGTGAATTCATTATAACAGTACAAAGGATGCATAAGAAAAAGAAGGAAAAATAACTTTTATCCCAGAGCTGAGCTGCTACCTCAGACTCTAGATAGACTTAAGCCCCGTGTGGACGGGATTCATGTCTGTAGGGCAGTTGTGGTGATTTGAACATTACCTGCTGGTCAGTGATTTTAATCCAGTCCCTCTCTGTATGTGGCTCAGTTTTTACCCTCCCACCCCAGTGATAATTACAGCTGCAATGACTGTGTTTGTTGTTTGTTTTTCAGCAAACTTGCTGCTGCTCCTCCTGTTGTTTAAATCCCGCCCGGAGCAATGTCCCTGTATTTTAAAGTGGGAATAGCTGCTTGTACTTCTACTACAAAAATAAATGTTTTTGCTAACCTGATAGATGGAAACATGCTAACACTCAACATATTTTGGAGCCAGTATGACAACATAAAAAACATAAAATCATCCTGAGAGCAAGACCCCATAAAAGCTTATCAAATGGGCTGTTGTTGTCATCTACAGTTATGTAGCTTTTCCTCTAATTGTTTACATTTTGACACCATTAAAAGTCTGTTGAATTAGCTATTAGCAGCTCCTGTTTGCAGAGTAGCCATGGATGTACAGACAACTATCACTGGATTATTCTGATCCTGAAGAAAACTTAAAAATATGATGATTCTCAGGCAAGTTCTGCAGCCTCTTTTTTTCTCTGGTTTTTAAATGGATTTATGGAGAAAATAATGATATCCTGGGGACGTGTAAGTCATACTGAATCTGATATCAATATGTGCTTCATGTTTGAGTTATGACTCTGAGAAGGAGTATAATTTTTGACTCAAATTCACCTCATGCAGTATCTTCCATCTATAATTTTGTCATCCTGATTTTCCATTTTGTCATTTTGCTTTCTTAGTTTATTCTGTACACAAATATATTTCTTGTCTGTCTGTCCTGGAAGAGGGATTCCTCCTCTTCCTGAGGTTTCTTCCATGTTTTGAGTGGGGGAGAGTTTTTCCTTATCTGAATTGAGAGTCTAAGGATAGAGGTTGTCATATGCTGTTCGGACTGTTTTTTTTGGTGATATGAGAAGATAACAGATTCATTGACGTCTGAGCTCTGCAAATTAATACAGATGTCAGCACTCAGATACACTCATGCTTAAATAATTTACATGTAAAGTCTGGCTGGTGTAAAGGAGAACAGCTTTGCAACCGGAGGCTGATGTGGACAAACACACTTTTTTTCATAAAAACTGTTCTAAAACAAGTACAGTACAACTCACATACAAACTGAAGGTATTTCTGAGTAGCCCGATGATATTTTTGACCATGTTCACATTTTAGTCCTGTATTTATTTTGTTTGCAACTACAGTTGAAAAGTGTTTCCTATTTAGCTTTTTATATTTTATACATGCTTAATTGAAAATTTGCACAAAGGTTCTAAATAAAAAGGAGAAAATAATCAAATATGAGTAAGTACCTTTTATTTATCGGGTATATAATTCAAAATGTAACAAGAAATAGGCCTTTCAATGTGGTCATTTTATATAAAATATTCATTGAATTTACAGAAAATGTGCTATATTGTGATATGTATTCCGCCAATGATCAGTATGTCACAACACTGTAGATGATGACAGGCGTACAGTTAAATGTGTTTCCTTGTTTATCTGGAGATCGTTGCTTGTTTCCTCTCTCGCTGTCCACCGACCCTCTCTTCAACTCTCCCGGGAGCAGCTGAAGGATAGGCCTTACTCTCAAAGTAATGTGCATTCATAAAACAAAGCGGTGTTCCCCTGCATCCCCTGCATCTCAATTGACATCTCACACCTTTTGGCCTCCATCAAAATCTCCCGGGGGGGATTTCACTGTGCGAAAGACGACCTTGGAGGGAGGGAAAGTTAAATATCTCTCGGGCACGGGGGAAAGTCCATAGAATAATGTTACGTTTAACCGCTAAAATATTCACATAGTGGCTTCCAAGGATGGACTGGGACATAAAAAAATCAGCCCTGGTATTTCCCCAGACCATCCTACTACAAAAAACTACCCATACCTGCACATGCCTTCAATGTATGTGGTGTTAACTGTTATGTCTTCTTACCTTGGGTGAGGCACACTGGAACAATTCAGCAGGAGAACAACTCCTCAAACAAGTGAGGGCAACCTAAAATAGAGAGATAGACTGGGAGGATGGGAAAGTGAGAGAGAGAGATTGATAAATGATTGAGTCCCACACGATCACAGAATTTTAAATCTGAGACATAAACAGAGAAAGTTGCATAGATTGTATACTCACTAACTCATAAAAGGCTTCTTGGCCTAAGAGGTATTGTGGATGGTGGATGAGGCACAGTGGAACAAATCAGAGGGAGAACAACTCAAACAAATGAGGACAACCTGTATTAAAGAGAGAGGGGAAACAAAGGAAAGGGATAGAGAGAGAGAGAGCTTAGTTAAAAGTTCTTTAGATATGTATAACTTGTTTCACCAGCCTATATATGTCTGTATTGCAGCACAAAGTTAAGACCTGCTTCATGCAGAAATATAGTCATTAAGATGCTGTTTAAATAAGAATGTAGTGCAGAGTGAGGTCTGTGTTGTCTAAAGAAAGTATTCAAAAAAATCATTTCTTCACCACCACCAGTTTCTAGACTCGGTATGTGACTTTTTTTGTGATGGAAAGTGTGGAAAAGACAGGTGTGGATGACTGTTTTTAGCTGGACTAGAGGCCTCTTTTGTTGAACTACACTTAAGTTAAATTCCAGCTTTCACATGTCAACTCTTGAGGTAAAATGGCCTCAGGTGAAGAAACATCTCTCCAGTTGTAGAAAAAACACACTCAAAGAGAAACTGAGTGTTTGAAAGTTACAGTTTAAATTTTCTTTGAGCCAATATCTAGCTGCAATTGGAAACATGTCTTGTGGTATGATGGTAGAAGGTTAAACCTGCAGTAACTGATGTTTTGTCCACTAATTTTCAGCAGAAACAAAATAGTGAAAACAACACTGACAGAGAGTGATGTTATTGTTCATTTGGAGTCATGTTTCTGTCCACCTGGTGTGCTCTCTACCAACTCCTGAGGGAAATATCTGGCTTTACAGCTGCTAAATCCTCCGCTATGTTCACAGGCTAGTCTACAGCTAACTGTGCCTGTTTGCCATTTGGTGCTGAGGAGGTAGTGTACACTGGGTTTTTTTCCCCTTAAAACAGCTGCCTGCTGCGGCCGAAAACGATGCTGTGAGAGCGCTGAGAGTGAACAAAAACAGTAAAGTTGCAGCTGAACAGTAAAAAAAATGAGCTGAAGCTCACTATAAAGCTCCACCATTAATAATGCTGGTTAATTTAAGTGTAGAAAGTATCAGGGAGTTGAACAAACGACTGTAGAGTGTGACGAGTTCATCCTTGATCTTGGGAATTGTTTGACCAAAAAGACTTAACTCTTGGTCTTATGCTGACCTTACAGCAACAATTTGACTTCTCAAGGGATTTCACAGTCGCAGAAAGATCATGAGAGTTTTGCTAGAGTTGTGGCGCACTCCCATCATCTTCATCGTTTAGTGTAAGGTGATCATAAAACTCAGTCCGAGCTGTCTTAATTCAGTCTTTCATGTCTTGACATTCCAATAAGATCAAACATGTTTAATATTATCAGAAGTTTTTAGTCTTGGCATATGCAAATTAGTCTTGGCACACGAAGTTCAATGATGCGAACATTGTCAACAACCAACAGGTGGGCTCTCTCCAGGACCAAACAGGAAGCAGCGAACTGGATTGATAGTAAACATGGCAGGGAGGCGCATCCTTGCTGTCCCCGTTTTCTCAGGGTCATGTCCACATTCTGTAGTGTCTTTGCTTCTTTTTGGCTGGTTTTTCAGAACAAAACCACTGCACACACGAGGGCAGCTGTGGCCAAAAGCTGCTTCTGTTTCTGCTCCATTACTCAACAGTTTTTCTTTTTGTAAATTTCCACCAGGAGCAGGACGGGAAGTAATCTCAAAAGGAATCCTGTTGTTCCTGCAAGATCCCCAGTCTTTGCCCAATTATGACACATTGTCTTAAGATGTGAGAGGGTGTCAGACTTTATCTTCTAAAAAAGTCTTTTCAAAGTTTTAAAGTGTACGGTAGGCATTACTTACTAGCTTTTTATGGAGATTTCAGCCACATCTCACAGTGTACATCAGCAGATAAAGTTGCTCAAACAGATGTAGTTAAACACTTTGGGAAAATCTAATTTAAAGTTTTTTGTAAGACGCCTAATTTCAAGACTGAACTTTGACACCTGACAGCATTTGTCATGCTATTGTTTTGGGGGGTGGCAGCGCTTTTTTACACATGTTACATATGTTGTGTCTCATTTGTTTAATCAGTACAAAAACTGATGCGTGGAAACAACACATTGCCGCAGGGGGTTATGTGCCAAAATATTTCTTGGCGACCAGCAGAGAAGTTACAGCCAAGAAATCAGTCTGGCACATAATCCCCCATAAACCAGCAAATTGTTGTTTTTACACTTTGGCTGTTTTATGGATTAAACCAACAAGATACAGCATGTTAAGTGAATGTAGAGATGTGGATTTTATTCCTGCTGGACAGAGCCAGGGTAGCTGTTTCCTCCTGTTTCCAGTTTTTGTGCTAAACTAGCCAACTAGCTTGTACAGACATGAGAGTTGTGTCAATCTTTTCATGCAAGTGTGAACAGGCGTATTTCTCAACATGTTGACGCTACCGGGCATATCTGCTGGTGATATGAACACCAGCCAACATGTCAGTATCATGTATATCTTCGAGCTGAATGTTGGAGCTTTTTCCCCTTTTTAAAAACAGATCTTTGATAAGACTGGATTTATTCTGTGACACACATCTTTTGGTCCAGGCTCTACTGGTGGGCTGGAGATTAAAACCCCAACCTGCGGGACTTTAAAGACTGTTTTAAGGGACCGAGCTGACAGGCAAGAGGAGTCACAGGAAACAAAAGATATGTAACTAAAGTTCTGGGCCCATAAAAGCTGTCAGCTAAACATGATGATGTCGACATTGTTCACCTTTATTCTGACAGCAAGTGTAGACATGAAACATGGGTAGAGAGAGCATTACGACTCTTAATCAGTGGACTACTGGGGCATCCGCACTGAGTTATATTATTTTTAACTCATAGACTGTGGTGACTTTTAAAAGTAGCAAGGATTTGAAGAAATTGCTCTTATAAATATTAAAGGGAAACTTTGCCAATTTTCAACCAGCATTGACTCATCACAGTGTGGGTAGTATATGCAAATTAACAACATTTAGCTTCCCTCCATGTTGCCTGCACCCAGAGCTCCCCACTCATTTGCTGGAAAAAGTCCCCGAGGTGATGCAAAATGCATCATCCGGTGGACTTTGGAGATCTGCCTTAGACTACAAACTATGTTTCCTCATTTTCCATTGTGGTACCTTCAAGAACAGTAAAATGTGGAACTCAAGCCTACCATGTTACACTAGCAATAGGGAAAAGCAAACACTAAAATATCATGCAAAACAATATCAATGAGTAGCTCACTGTAAGCTCAGTAGACGAGACATGCTTTGCATTCTGCTTGTTGGAGGATTCCCCCTTAAGAGCGGTATGGAGACTCTGCAGCCCTTTTCTCAGTCTTCTATAGTTATAGGGCACAAATTTCCAATGTAATTGCACATTTCTACTACATGGGTGACCTAGTTTTGAGAAATCATCATATTCACAGCAGTGAATTTTTCCTTTGAAGAGAATTGGTTGAAATTGCTTTAATAATTCCTGGAGGGAATGACAGATACTGAACTCGTTGGGCTTATTTACAACTGCAAGGTAATAACTGATTTTGGAGTTGTGGCCACAGTTGGAATTGCAGGTCACATGATGCACCAAACTAGCCAAAAAAGACATTTTCTCATAAACAACCATTACAAAATAAAAGGCTGTAAAATGATGATGATGGTGTGTCACAAACACTCAAATATGACTTCTGTATTATCTCAATTGGAGCCATTAGATCCAATAAAAACTAAAGAGTCTCAAACAGCAGCTCATTTTAGTACAATATCCTTGTGTGCTTTTTGGTGAACGAACCCAGTGAGCATTTTTTGTTGGAATTAATGGGCGCAATTTTGGAAAACTGTAAATATTAATTACATTTATGGTTATGAAGAAAACATGAAATACGTGTCTTACTGTGACTGTGGCAATAAAGTTAGCCATCAAACTGTAAATGTTAAATTTAATGCTTGGACTTCCTGAGATGAGCTTTTCTGTTTCATTCAATTTAGTTTTTTTTAATGATTTCTGTAAACTCAAGTGGATTCACTCAGGAAAACAAAGTAGAGACAAAACACGGTTGTTGTTGTTGATAAATAAGGTAACAATGGAGATACGTACAATCAAATTCAGTGAATATAAAGTCAAAACTTACCTTTGTGGTCTCATGATGATCTGGAGTTTGGCCCTTTAAAGCACCTGTGATAGAAGATTAAACCAGGCTAAATGTTTATTAGATGTCTGTGTCAGCACATTGAGAATTACCTCAGTGACATTTTCTCTTAAAGAGACAACTCATAAAAACCACAGAACAGTGTGATAAAAGCTGAACCAGGGCTGTAAAAAAAAGAGCCTCACCTGGCCCGAGCGGCCTCAATTTAGTGGAGTGAGGAGGTCAGGAGCAGCTGAGATAAAGACAAAATCAGGACACACACACTTGAGGTTGCGAGTGTCAGTTCTCATATTGACAGAGACCGAAGCCTCTTGCCGCATAGTCTTTGTTGTCTAGTAACAGTGAAGTCAAGGACAATCTTCCCAGAGTCGCTCTGCTGATTGCTTTCTCCTCAGTTGCACTTTGGATGACCGTTGAAGAGTTCTTGAGCAAATGAATTATTCCAAAGCTTTTTAAATCATGGAGACACTGGAGACACAAAGCAGAGGTGGCTCTTATAGATATCAAAAAAGCTGTTCAGACAGACCTGTAACATGATTTGTCATGCTCTTAGAGTTTACAAATATGAACTTATTAAAGTCTGAGGTCAAAAGAGAAAAAAATTGGTTATTTTGAAATATAATAAGGAAGCTACCAAGAGAGAAACAATAAGAAACTAATGATTGTAGTGAATATCGTGTTTCATGATGCCAACTCATGATCTGCTGCATATATTATTTTCATTACATGTACCAGTTTTTGAGTCTCAAATCGGAGCTGATGATGTTGGTAATGACCTCACTGAGCGTGACGACAGCGTGCTGAGACTTGACACAAATGAGAAAATGAGGCTGGCGTTTCGTCATCCACCGCTGAGCCTGCGGAGAGATTGACCTCGATCTGAGTGTAATGGAGAGAAGATTGATGTGAGAGGTCAAGCAGAGATGGGATGGACACTTCTCTGTTACTGTGTGAGATGAAGGCTGCTGCTTAACAAATGAACAAAGGCAAACAATCCAGGTATGAAGTGGAGGATGAGAAGCAGCTGATCGCTCCTTGAAAACATACTGGTATTACTGTAAATGTGAGGTCCTTCGTTGAGTATTACCCCTTTACTTTAGCCCAGGTGTGCATCGCTCGGTGTTCCCAGTAAGCTAGCGTTAGCTCCAGTCCAAGGTAGAAAATGGCACTGACCATAAACTGCAACTCTGGGCTTCAAATGGCTCCAATGAAACCAACAGGTGATGTCATACTTCGCTACGTCCATCTTTATATACAGGCTATGTGCCATTGGTGAGACCAGCAGTTCAGACATGTCAGTTCAAAGAGGAGTGAACACGAGAAGTTTTCAGACAGCAGAGATCACAGCTGAAAAGTTGGAAAATTGACTTTAGACAAGAGTGTTAGTGAATTTTATGAACATGAATGAAACCAAGTTACGATGCACCGTACAGTCCTTTCAGGAAATTGTGATTTTGCAATCACAATAATTAACGCAAATTCAAAGAAACCTCTGCAATATTTGCAAGAGCTTGGAATTTTGTTATTGTTATATTGTTCTGCATGAAATGGCCAAATCAACAGATTGGCCATTTGCTTGTGATTTGGACCAACTGTTGCAAATTTGTGTCTTGGTAACTTATGTCATTGCGGCACACAACACGCATTCAGCAAGGATATAAATGAAACTCAAGTGCAGTATTTTCTTTTTTTATACAACTTTGAGCTCATGGTTTTCATGTTCAGAAAATACACTTAAAAATTTGCACTGAAAAATAGTCATTTCTGTAATATGCAGTATGCTTTTAAATCAAAGGAAGTGATTACATATGACTCTTCATTGGTAGTATTTTTTTTTAAGTCACATTATTTTCCCTTTGCTTGCCATTTTTTACCAATTCCTACAATTTTTGTATCACAGTTTTTAATAAAACCACTGAAAAATCAAGCATTTTTGGCTACAATAACCACTGAGCTGCAGTTTTGTTCACACACAAAGGATTAAATCTCTAAAAACAAGTGCTGTAGTGGAGCTGATGTGTCCTAAAATACAGAAAGTAAACCCCAGGGTCACACTTCATTCTTCCATAAAGACAGATGAAAGAATGACAGATTTCACTGAGTTACAGAAGCTAGTGGCACAGAGGCTAGACAGGAGGTGACAACAGGACTTCAGCTGTCTGCGTCACAGAGGAATAAAATATATCAGCCTTTGGATACACACACACACACACACACTCACACAATACTTGTAAGTATGTTCCTGGTCTTTTCATGGGATTCGTTGACGATAAGAAAAATATAAAATATAACCAGATTTTTGACCTCATGTTCTTCAAGAGCTCCTGAGATTTGAATTAACATCACTTCCTGTACAGAATGTGCTCAAACAGTGCAGCAGGAGCAGCCTACTCGCAGACACTCTGACAGAACACAAAGATGTTAATGGGCTCAAATTATCCGTTGGAGGCTCCAAACCTTGACTCTTGCTGTTAAAATGAAGGCTCTCTCCACCGGACCTTTTGTCCTGTATAATATCACCATCAGTTAGTCTTCAGACAGCCTGCTGAGGGCCAGAGCTAGGTTGCACCGACGATTCATCCTCCTCGACTGTACGCCCTGAACCGTCTACCTCACAGCGGATAAAAGATGACAGAGGATTAACGTCGCGTGAAAACAGATGGATGTCTTTATTCTGCCAAGTGACGAGCAGTTTAACTGAGCGGTGGGGTGGATTGATGAGGAGAAATGCCCTGCCGCAGTTTAGAGACAGTCAGCTGTCACCTCGCTTTATATCGACCAAATTTAAGAATATTAGAATGGTTTGGGAGATTGTCAGCACTGTTAGCTTGAAGGCTATCAGGGCTGGAAGACTATAAAAGGTGATAAAAGGAACACACTGTTTATTAGGATAAAATATGACCGGCAGTATCCCAGTATGACAGAGATTTTCATCAGGTGGACAGGAAATACACCAAAACTACATCTGCAGAGACAAAAGAAAACCTTTAATCAACAACTTCATTAGCATTCTCTTGTGTAGCTTCTTTAAAACCTGCAGTTTCTTGAGAACTGTCGGCAGTGAAAAAGCATAAAGCAGGAGCACTTGGACGGTGACGCAGCGCAAAAGTTTCGGCAAAAGTGTGTCTTCTTCAGAGCTCACTAGTCCTTGTCCTTGCATATAAGTGTCCTCGGGATCCTCAGTTTGCCTGCTGGGGCGTATGTGGAAGCTGCTTTTATTAAAGGAACAAAGGTAGTTATGTTTCTTTTCCTTCATGTTTAATAGATTCTGCTGGCAGGTAGTCAGCACTGAAACCTAAACAGCAGGAGGACCAGCTGACAACAAACTGAGGACTGAAATATTCAATGCTGCTCAAAAGTACTGAAATGTGTAATTATAAGTTTGTACAAATTATGATGTGTAAGTGCTGCGTAAATAATGTAAATAAAAGAAGAGTTGCTGTTTGTTTTCTGCAGTGATGGCAGGGAGGTGGAGCTGAGAGTTTACCTGGGTTCTCCTCTCATACATTTACACAAAACAGGCTTTTACAGATTAATGACGTACACACATTTGCCTTTATAAAATATACAGTCACTCAATAGGATGAACTAAAGTGGAGAGACAGTAGCCAAATATGTCTAAGTAAAATTGAATTTAAGCAAAATGTGAATTTCTTGAGTTGAGTTAGAAACATTACGGTAAAAAAATCACTTTGTGACTATACCTGCAATGATTATTCAATTAGTCAATTGACCGAATATTAATCGACAACTATTTTGATAATAAAAAAAATAATTGTTTTAGTTATTTTTTGAGCAAAAATGCCAAACATTTGTTAGTTGCAGCTTCTCAAATGTGAAGATATGAATGAAGTGGTTTGGAGAATAGAACGTTATCTCAGTCTCAATTCTCTATCACTTTGTTTTTATTGTGTTCATGTTTTATGTCTTTTACGCTGCCTTGCTGCAAAAAGAATATCATGTTTTGGGGCAATTGAGATCAGAACTAAACTGAGCTATGAAACTAAACATAACATTATTTGTTAGTGTGTCAGTTTTACAGGTTTTTGTCTGATTGAAGACCCTAAGACCTCATTGCACAGCATGTTTATTAACATTTAATAGAAACCACAGTCTTTCCAAAGTTGTTGCCTAAATATAACCGCGGTCAGGATTCAGGATGTGAACCTTGGCCGTAGCACTTCATTCATTCACAGAAACGCTGCCCGCAAACATAATCAGAGTTGGCGATTGTAGAGCTACAACGATCAGTCAATAAAGTGATTAGTTGTTAGTTTAGATTAAATCAGATTAGTTAAATTAATTGCCAACTATTTTGATGATCAATTAATTGTTTTGTCATTTTTTTGAGAAAAAAATGTCCAATTTCTCTGATTCCATCTTCTTAAATGTGAATATTTACTGGTTTCTTTAGTCCTCTATGACAGTAAACTGAATATCTTTGGGTCGTGGACTGTTTGTCGGGACAAAATAGGACATTTGAGGAAGAAATCTTGGGCTTTGGGAAAGAGTGATACAACTTTTTCACATTTTCTGACATTTTGTAGACCAAACAACTAATGGATTAATCAACAGATTAGTCAATGATGAAAAATTTTTTTAGCTGCAGCTGTTTGTCCCAGCAGCACCATTGGGATAACAGTAAAGTAGTATCTAAACATAATTTCTTGGAGACTTGGGTTGCTTTTCTATATGCTCGAGAACTGAAGGCAGACAGATATAAAAATAAGGACATAAATAAGAAAATAAAAAGGTAGAAAAGCAGTTAGGTGAGTCAGCCTTTAAGGAGAGTTGAGTGCAGAGAATCACAGCAGGTCTCAGATCTCTTATAATCAATCACTCCTTTTTTCTGTTTGTGTATTTGATTGTAGAGCCCCTGCATGGTACACTCTTGACTGATGGTGCTCTCTATTATAACAAGAGCTACAGAGTGACGCACACCCTCCAAACAAACCTGGTAATCTCTGGTTTGTGCCTACAGTCCCGTGTTTGTGCATCTGCCTGTAAACTACTCTGTAAAGTATTGAACTGGCCTTGTTCTCATGCAAAGGCTCATCACCTTGCTCTTCCTCTTACTGAGAAACAGCAGGCTTGGTAGTGACAAACTCACAACTACCTACATCACAGTATCCTTTCAATGATGTATCCAGTACAAATAGATATACAGATTATGAGTAGTCTATCCCACCACTATCTAATGTAAAGGATATTTTGACTAAGGGTGGCAGGCCTGCCCAATCTTCAATACTAGTCATTAGTACCCCTAGGATATAATTTACAAAATGCAAAACAAAAGCTGTTACTGCTAGGAATTTAAAGTCCCTCTGCAGCCTTTTACCATAAAATCAACCATTCCAGCCACACACCACCAGGCTACAATATTTAAGCTGTGTCTTTTTAACGTGAGACCACTCACCAACAAAACTTTCATCCTAAATGATTTTATCACTTCCAGAGATCTTGATTTTATGTTTTTAACTTAGAAATGGTTGAAGCCAAATGATTACAGACAGCTTGCTGAACTATGTCCTCTGGAATATGAACATTTTTACGTGCCTAGACCCAGTGGCCATGGTGTTGGACTTGCTGCTGTATATAAAAAGGGCTATAAATGTATTCAGCTGTCAATAATTTTATAAGCTTTGAGGTACTTGTATTCAAATTTTGCAGCACAGATCCTGTCCTCTGTGCTGTTATTTAACACCTTCCCAAGCCCAATCCTTGTTTCTTGTCTGAATTCTCTGAATTTCTATCCTCCATCATACTGAGCCATGACAGGATTGTCTTTACTGCTGATCTCAACATACATTTTTTTAATGATCTCACACATGGTGACTCCTTGACACTTGAATTCAAAACCTTGAGAACCTAAGTAGACTTCACCCAGCATGTCACCGAGTCCACCCACCGTTCTCGTAATATCTAGATCTAGTGATGTCAAAAGGATTATTTGTTGCTAATGTTTCTGTGATCCATTTCACGTTCTCTGTATTTTTTGATGCCCTTTTACCAGCAACCACAATCACAAAAGAAATTACTGTTCACAAAAGGTCACTAGACAACGAAACCCAGCGTGAATTCTCTGAGCCGGTTATTATGTCCAATCTGTCTGAAATAAACGGCTCTGTAAGTGAAATGATCAATTTTTTCAATAGCAACCTGACTAATATTTTAAATACAGTTGCACCACTCGGGGGGGAAAAAAGAGAATAATTGATAAAGCATCACCATGGATGATAGATTCTGTTTGTGAGTGAAAAAGATCCTCTACAGCAGAGCAGAGAAAGTGGAGGAAAACTGGTCTAGACGTGCATTGTAATATTTACAAGGAATAAGTTTAACTTTGCCAGATGCTCCACAAGAAGAGCTCATTTCTCCAAGATGATTGCAGGGAGTAACAATGATCCTAGAACACTGTTCACAAATATAAACCAGTTGCTCAATCCTGTCCCTGTGAATGAAATCCTGGACCAGATATCTTCCACTAGATGTGAGAAATTTGCAATATTCCTTATAACAAAATTACCTCCATGAGAGTGGTTATTGTCATAGATGCTGATAACATCAATCGACCTAGAAAAATATTGCAAACAGCCATTTCTGATCTGGAACTATATAAGCTTGTCATTGAAAGTAAGTCTTACACGTGGTGTCTTGACCCTGTCCCCTCTACATTTTTTAAGAATTGTTTTAACTGTATGCTTCACTCTATCAGAAAGATCATTAACATGTCTCTTGAAACTGGATATTTTCCAGAATCCTTCAAAATTGCAGCTATAAAATCCCTGTTGAAAAAAACAAACTACTAGATACTAATGTCTTAAATAACCATAGGCCTATGTCATATTTTTAAGTAAGATACTGGAAAGGGTTGTGTGTAATCAAATTACCAATTTCCTGAGCAAAAATAATGTTTTAGAAAAGTTTCAGTCAGTTTTCAGGGCAAATCACAGCACTCAGACAGTCCTCACCAAAGTTGTCAACGATCTCAGGATTAGCACTGATGCCAACAAGGTCTCCGTTTTTGTTCTTTGAGATATAAATGCTGCCTTTGAACTTGCCTTTCGAACTGAGTTGGCCTCTCTCGAAGTGTTTTAAATTGGTTCCACTCTTACATATCAGTGAGATATTTGTCACTATGGGAGATCATGTATCAAGGAAATATGAGTTATCTTTAGGTGTTGCTCAGGGAAGCTGCCTTGGTCCTCTGCTTTTTTCCACAGCTATGCTGATGACACACCGCTGTATATTTCATTAGATACAAGTAATGACCAAACCCTTTGCCATTTAACAACTGGTTTGGCTGCAGTAAACAAGTGAATGCAGACCAACTTTCTTAAATTAAATGGTTAGAAAACATTTTTAGAAATGTATTAGTCGGTCCACAAACAAAAAGAGAGCTAGTTCTCACAAAACTTGGCAGTTCGGCCTCACAGATTAAATCAGAAGTCACAAGCCTGGGCATTATCCTAGACTCAGACTTAAATTTTAAATCTCACATAAAGAGGGTGCCCAAAGCAGCTTTCTTTTATTTAAGAAATATTGCAAAGGTACGGCTGTTCCTATCCCAACAAGATGCCGAAAAACCAAAACAATTGATAAACATTGATAAACTCCAATTAATTCAGAATTCTGTTACCAGGCTTTTAACTAGAACAAGAAAGATAGAACATATCACCCTAACTTTAGCTAACCTGGACTGGCTCCCAGTGTCTTTACGGACTGATTTTAAGGTTCTTTTTACTTAATGGTTTGGGACTGGCCTACATTACTAATTCTTTGTCATTTTATAGTCCTTCATGGCCTCTTAGATCCTCTGCTGCCAGTTTTTCAAATACAAACTATCCCTACCCCAGGATATAAGAGATGCAAGCTCTGTGAACATTTTTAAACAATTGAACATTTATTTATTCAACATTTCTTTTAACTGTCACTCTTCCTTTGTTTTATTTTATATTATTTTATTTTATTTTTTTTACATATTTTATTGTTCTTATGCCTTCCTATGTTTTATTTCTATCTTTCACTTATCCTGTTGTCCTTAGCATACCTGTTCTTGCTATTTGCTGCCTCTTCTGTTATTCATTTGATTGCCTGGTTTTATTGTGCACTTATTTTAATTTGCCTGTTTTTATGTATTTTATTGTTTGTTCACTTTATTGTAAAGCACTTTGAGCTACATTCCCTGTATAAAAAGATGCTGTATAAATAAAGTTTAATTATTATTATTATTATTATTATTATTATTATTGTTATTATTTGACTATTTCGGACAGAAAATTAAATTTGTTGTTGCTGTCAGTAATCTATTTGACCCATTTGGTAGTTTAACAACATGAAAGACATTGTGCACACACATTTAAAATGTGTTTTTGCTTTTTCCTGCAATATTGGTGGTATTTTGAGTGTGTGGTTGCCAAGAACCAGAAGTCAGCTCCACCAGTCGTAAACCAACCTCCTGAGCTGCTTTCAAGAGGGGAAAAAAACATAACAGGAACATAACACTGGGAGTGTAAACACACATAAATACTTGTAATCATGCCTTGAACTATCTGCCAACTTTAGTGGAAAACTGCCCGGTGAGAAAACAAAACTAAAAGCGAAGGTTCATGTGTGTTTTGAGGGCAATGTTTGCATTTTTGTACTACTGGAGGACCGTTTTTCTACTGTGAGGATCCTGAATATACCTTCAAAACAGCGGTAAGTGTTGTTAACAACCTTCTAACCATCTGGATAAAGAAATATTTCATGTGCTGCAGTATAAAAAAAATATTTTCAGCCAGTTTCCAAAGTTACCAAGACTCCTGCAACCTTCTGTGTTTGTCAAAGATCTGCATGTTTTCATCTTTCAGGAAAACGGGCTTGAATGTAAAGTGAAGGGTCAGTTTTCATTTCCCTTTTCATTTCACCATCTGAAGGCTAAGAGTTTTAATCTTGTTTTTATGCTGTGTGCTAGGTTCTTCACAAAACTTCATGTTTTAAAAAAGTTTTTTTCATAAATCTGTCTCTCAAATGTAACTATATGTCTGCAAAAAATTAAACCAAAAAACACTTTCTTTTTTAACAACAAACCTCCATCTCCTCCCTGAGGCTAAACAACTCTTTTCCTCTTGTCTCCGTCATACCTGTCACGTTTAATAGAGTCTGTGCTCTAGGTCAACTTGTCTTGTTGGTCTTGTTTCTTGCTGGTTATAGCTGTGGTGTTGATGTTGACAGGTTGCACTTTTGTGTGCAGCTTGGAAAATGTTGAAAAACAAGGAAAAACTAATTTGCGACCAGGATGTCACTATAAATTCTAAACATGTGCCAGTAGTTTGACACCACAGGGCTAATAGTAAATAATAATAATAATGATAAATAATAAAGTAAATGATAACCATTGTTGTGGATGACAAATATTTGATGAACAAAGATGCACTTGGGGCTGAAAAGAAGTGAAAAGCCTTTTGGCTGATCAAGAAAAGTGTCAAGAGTTAAACAAACATCTAATAATATTTACTTAATGAAAAAATATGTATAAATTTGGTGCTGTTTTTACTGTTTGGGACTTGGGTTTCCATTCTATAGTATTCCATAGATGTAATAATATTAATATTACAAAGCAGCTTGGCTCCTTCTTTTACCTCTGATTTCCTTTTTAACAGGGCTGTAAGTACCCATGCTGACACACTTGTAGTTTCATGGGAGCTGTAGTTCTTTCTTTGTGCTCAAAATAATCATTTAATTTTGGTTAAAATCACAAAGGTATACATTTATGACAGCAGCTGCTGTAGTGGAGCCAAGTTGTCTGAGAATATGGAAAGTAAACTCCAAGAACACGCTTAATTCTTTTGGGAAGACATATAAAATTAACACTGAATGAGAGATTGTGTTGAGTTACAGAAACTAGTGGAAGAGAGGCTAGACAGGAAGGGACTTTTGCTCTCTCCTTGTCTCCTCAGAGACACATTTAAGTGACAGATGGACGTCTTTGATGATAGTGGACCTTGGTGGGTTTCCGGGTCACAGGCTGGAAGACAGCGGGAAACAAAATTAGCTGAGAGAAAAGCAAACAGGTTACTGCCTGTCACTCTCCTGGCCTTCAGTGGTGACGCCTGGACAGACGGTCACATTAAAGCTCCTTCAGGCCAACAAAGAGACAGTTTTAACCGTTTCCATGGTGACGCTGCCTGCAGACAGTTACCAGCCTCTCAGGAGTTACCGTCATTAAGTAAAGTGCTCTTTGCTGTGCTTCACCTCTGATGTCATGAACCTTATCCCACTTAACCAGTTCTCTCAACCATCTTATTAAAGATCTTCTGGATTTTGAAACAATAGTTCCCATCATGCTTTGGGTGATGCAAATGTTATGACAAGTTGAAAGATACACTAATGGTCTAAGCTTTAAAAAGATAGAAAAAATAAGCCATAATTATCAGGGATCTGTAAAATATTCTTAATCTGTTAGCCTGAGATCGATTGCTTCTGTCTCCAAACACATACCAAGCACAGAGATCTTGGTATTTTCCTCATTCGAGTAAACGCTCTCACTGAAGAAATATCACCCCATCACACTCGTGATTATTTCTCCCCGTTTTTCAGTATGTTGTTGGTATTTTACGCTGTTATAGTGGTAGTTATAATATAATATGCTCACATGTTTCGAGTGTCAAGTGAGTGTTTGTAATATAATAAGTTAAAGTTTTGTTGAGTATGATAAAGTGTGTGTGAGCAAAGCCCCTTCTTGTTAGCAGAGTTCAACCCGAAACTGCGCCAAGTGTTTCCACTATTTAGTGTCTTCACTTGTACACATATGTAAATGGTTGTTTGTATATTGTGTATTTAGTAACTTTGGTAAGTTTTGGGAGAGTTTACTGAGCCACAGCTACTGTTGTCTGCTGGTTACAATTGAGACGTTGAGGATTATGTCTCAGAGAAGTACTGTGTATCATTGTAACTTACATTTTTGAATTATTTGTACATTGTGTATATATTTTCTAATTCATTTGAGTAAATGCTCTAACTGAGGAAACATCATCCTCTCACTCTTATTTTCTTTTTACATTTTACTCAAGCATTCTTCCATTTTGAATCAGCGTCCCCATCGGCACTGTATCCAGATTCCTTTTGCTTCTACGCTAACAAATCTCTTATCAAAACTTTTAGCTCTCCTCACTCTTTTTCATTAAGCATCAATAGAAAACATAAACTGTAGGTAACAGCCTCTCGTTTTTAGCTGAGTGTCTCTGGTTAAACTGAACAGGTTAGATCAGCTGTAGCTAATAGTTGTGATAGTATTTAGAGTCAGTAGCTGGTGATGTATAACTGAACTGACTTATTTACATTTCATTTCATGCTGCTCTGCTCATTTTCAGGTTGTGAACATTAAAAACTTGTGTTTCTGTTTCTCAGACATCAAAAACTGATCAGACATCTTAGAGTTGTTATTTTAGCCTTTAGTAACTGGCAAATGTTGAAATCTAAACATGATAAACTTCGATAAGGGATTCAAATTCGATTAAATACTATCAAACCCCTATTGTAGACAAATTTCCTCACATGTAAGTTCCTTGTCTTTAAGTGCTCTCACAGAGAGAAGAGCACTTACAGTCAGTGAACATCTCTGTATATTATTGTGGAAGCAGTGACCCTTGATTGAATACCTTCACCTTCACAATATTATTGTATTACCCTTGCCTTTGAGCAGCACTTTGTGTTGCTTTCTGTATGAAATGTGCTCTGTAAATAAATTTGACTTGACTCAACTTTCAGTACATCCACACTCACAGACTCACCGAAGCTATAATAATCACAAAATGACGGATTTAACAGCTGAAGGCTTCGGAGCAGTCGGATAAGGTCAGTGCACAAAAAGTACCATCATGTTTGGGAACATCAAGACAGTGAGTGCAACAGCTCTGACTAACATGATAGCGACCCATAGGGCCTCAGATCCCCCTGACACCATGATGGATGGCTTGGTAGCCCACTACAATGCAGCCTCATCCCTCAGCCTTGACTCTCTTGCCCCCCCCACAAAACCCGGACTGTTTCGTTCTCCCATCCTGCCCCCTGGTTCACCACTGAACTTTGCACTGTGAAGGCCACCGGTCGTCACCTGGAGAGGTTTGTAAAAGATCCAGCCTCACTGTCCACCTCGAGGGCCTCGAGACCATGCATGTGAGGACCTATAAAGAAGCGCTCTCCCAGACCAAGATGCAGTATTACTCTACTCTCTTTAGCAACCAGCAAAATCACCCTAGAATGCTGTTCTTCATCATCAACTGGCTACTCCACCCCCTTGATGCCCCCCCACCTTTCAGGTACCCCCGACCTCTGCTCCAAGTTACTGAACTTCTTCCAGGCCAAAGTGGATTCTAGTTTCTGGCACTTTCTGCCCAACTCCATCGGTACATGTCCAATCATGAGGTCTATGAACCCCTTCAATCTGGCTTTAGCGCACACCACAGCACAGAGACTGCCCTCATCAAATTAACCAATGACCTCCTCGTTGCTGCTGATTCCGGCCACATCAGTATTCTCATCCTCCTGGACCTCTCTGCAGCCTTTGACACATTTTCCCATATAATCCTCTTCAACCACTTATCTGCATACCTAGGCCTCACCAGTGCAGCTTTCTCCTGGTTCCTTTCATATCTCTCCAACAAGAAACAGTTAGACTCTGACTCTGTGCTTGGACCCCTCCTCTTTACATCTACATGCTCCTCCTGGGTCAGATCATTTGCCACCACAGTCTAAGCCTCCACTGCTATGCCGATGACACACAGCTGTATCTCAGCACTAAACCATCCACTCAGCTCCCCCCACAGTGCCTTGTCAACTGCCTTCGCAAAATAAAAATCTGGATGTCTTCTAATCTACTCAAGCTAAATAGCAACAAAACAGAGCTCATGGTTGTGGCTCACAAGGTGCTACTCTGGAAGTTTGGAGATCTTATCCTCGACGTGGACGGCTGCTCCATCTGCTCATCTCCAACAGTCAGCAACCTGGGTGCGCTTTGGGTCTCTTGAGATGTGCTATATAAATTATTATTAATATTATTATTATTATTATTATTATTATTATTATTATTATTAACGGAATAATCACTGCTGCTGATGAATGTAGTGCACATAATCATGTACTGGTAAGATTCCCTTTTTTTTAATCATTCATTTTTCAACCTGCTAATCCCGTTTCAAGACTTCAACATGTGGACAGGAGTCGTCAAGGATTGAACAACCAACACTGCGATCAATGAACAACCCGCTCTAGCTGCTAATCCTTAGCCTCACACTTTCAATTTGCACATAAAAAATCATATTGGAAATCTGAAAAAAAGTCAAAATATTGTGTGAAATATCTGTGTGGAGCGATGAGGAGACTGTAGCATTCCTTAAATTAATGCAGCTCTCAGTATCAATATAGTTAATACAGTGTTTATACATCTGATCATGTGTTTTGAATGAAAAAAATCACCTGAAAAGTAACTGGTAACTACAGCTGTCAGATAAATTAAGCTGAATAAAAAAGGACAATATTTCCTTCTGAAATGTAGAGAAATTGAACTCTAAAGTAGCATAAAATGGAAATAGTCAAAGTAGGAAGTTTCTTCTAATCTACGTCTCTCACACTCACCTCACTTTCCATCAGCGTCAGCGAGGGCACATCGTGACGCCTGCTGGGCGCTCGCAGCTCCAGCTGTTGCCCTGCAGCTGGAGATGATACACCCATGAGAAAACCTTTCATCCTCCCTCTGCTCGTCTTTCAGAGAGGTCCACGTCAGGAGGAAGGACACTTCAAAACAGCTCAAGGACGCCTTCAGAACAACAATCATCTTATCATTATGAAATCCCTGCCAGCTATCACTAAACCCTCTAATATCACCCCTGTAAATGTCAAGTCTCTTGATAGCAAATACTTATTTCTGCCAAAACTTTTATATTAGAAATGATTTGAAGTTCTGTTTCGGGCCACAGAGAACAGCAGTGATCCATTATCTTTCACTCAGCTGTTTTTCTTCAGTTTCAGCTTGCTAATTAGTGGGCAGGTTATGAGCTCCATCACTAAAACATGTTTCACTGAACTCATTTTAATGATTAATAAAGATTTTTCTGTGTTGTTTGTCCCGCAGTCATGAGACGACACCACATAACCACAATGTCCGCCGTTCATCTCCAGCTGCTTGTTCCAGCATGTTTCCAGCATGCTTCTCCTTTATGCCAGACACACAAACAAGATTTCAGAGTAGAATCGATGTAGGAAACATTCTCCCATAGTGTTTTTTTTTTATGCAATGACAAATTCGTCATGTAGTAAATGGCGCAAGTCTCACATTTTGTCGTGAGCTTAATTTTTTGAATTGGCCTTTGCAATATTTACTATTAGAGGTGATAAATAGCCAAATAAATTCTCTCTCTCCTCTCCTAATGCTGTCAGTTTTTCAACTGATGTATTACCTTCAAAACACTCATCTAGCCATGGAATAAGTTTATAAATTTCATGTGCAGAGCCAAGTCACTGATGAACTGATCTACTAACAAGTATTGTTCCTGTATCTGTAGCCGTAGACTTCTGTTGTTGTCAAAAAACATTAGACAAAAACAAGTCAATGAGCCACAGCACAACACTGGGTGACATGTTCCTTCATTATAAAAAAAGGTTTGGTCATGCTAGTTTGTTTAGAAATGGCTCCAAAGACCAATAACGATCACATTTTAGTCTCCAGAGAGTAGTTCTGTGTAAGTGCTGTTTATAGCTTTGCTAGCTTGTTTACATGCTCAGTGGCATCTTAATGAACACAGAACAGAGAACTACTCTCTACAGACTGAAAACAATATAAAAAATATAGAAAGTTGCCAGCCACATCCTTTAACTTTAATTAAATGTTGTATTTCAACACTGAACTTTTCCAAATTTGAACTCTGAATAAAACCAATAGCGTAATCTGCCTTTTTCAGAGTCACCACATCAGACCAACAGAAACCTCTCTTCTCCCTCTCTCAAATACAATATGAACATATAAATATACACACTGCGTGAGGTGGCTCTCTGCTGAGTGACTGACGGCTGGTTGATAAGCTGTAATGACAGAGGTCAGCAAGCTGCAAACACACACACACATAGGCACAGTTTGATGAGTTGTAATGAGAGGTGGTGCAGCGCTGGAGTGTCCACACACACTCAAACACACACACACACACACTGTTTGAGACATAATGATAGATCAATCAACTGAGCTGTCTCTTTTTTTTCTCTTATTAAATTTGCATGTTCCTCGTTGTTCTGTCTTCATTAGGCTGAAGTCTCAGCAGCCACTAGACGTCCTGGGGTCCAATAAAAAGTTCATAACAAGCTTTTATGACCTAAGATAGACTTTGCGTGACAGACAGTGGAACATTGTAAAAATTAATAGACACTGAGACAGAAACAGGTAAGAGGTGATTTGGTTTTCTCTAATGGTCCATTATAGCTCTCTGCGTGTGTCAGCATCCAGCTCTTATGTGTGTTTTACCCTTGTGGTCATGACAAGGGAGCAGAGCCAAACTTTGACAAAGCAGTGTTATTATCCTTATCCTTAAATGTGAGGTATTAAAGTTATTTATTGCCTTTTTTTTATTATCTTTTAGTGAAATATAAAGTCTTTAAATAGATCTCAATGTTAAAGGAGTAATGACATTATAAAAAGTGCACAGTCGACTTTTTGCAGCATCAAAAAGGGTAAGAAATTAAGATAAAAATCACATTATCACACATGATAACTGCTGACAGATATGAAACTGAATCCTCTGTTGCACAGCGGGGATGCATTTGATATTTCCAGCTATTTCGGTGTCTCTGGATTAACAGGAGATGAGTGGGGAACTGAACTGCGTCATAACATGTAACACCTGAATTCAGCCTTATTAGCACCTGCTGATCCTCTGAAACTAGAACTCACACTGAAGTATATTTCTGTCACTCTAAACTTTTTTTTTTAATTACTTTGCAAGTTCTCCTGATTTTACTGTTATCAAGCCATCATCACATCTGTGTATGGACTAGTAGGGGCCTACTGAAGGCTGTTAATATCATTGATCCGCTCTGGGTGGAGCTCAGGAGCGCTCAGCAGACCTTCGCCCACCAAAATAAGACTAAAGAGGAAGACGCATTTGACTAAAATCACAAACATTTCTTCTTCTGATAGAAAGTATTGTGGTGGAGCCCAGTTGTCTCCAAGGACATGCTTCATTCTTTCCAGAAAGACAGATGAAAGAAACGCTGAATGAGAGATTACATTGACTTTGCATCATAACTTTGGCTGTCGATTAGCTGAACCGTGCTAAATAATTCTTAGTAAGCCAGTCAGTTGGATTAACAAGGAGACATGCATGACGCTACTCATTACAAATAAAAATGTTGTAATAAGAAGCACAAAAGAGATATACTGTATTGTACTGTATTGGTCAATAAAGTTTTGACCAATCTGCCCAATAACCAGCCTTCTGAGTCTACTGTGCTCCATCAGTTTGGGATGAATTATATGTATGGGACTGATGTGTGATGATTACGCCTATTCATTGATTTGGCAGTTTTGTTTGTTCTTTGGTGCAAAATATCTTGAAGCCTGCTGGACTGATTGATCTCTGTGGATGTTCGTAGACCCCAGAGGATGAATCCTGATGTTTTAGCAACCACCACAGTTCCTCTAGCATCAACATCGAACTTTCTAACGGGAATATTTGCCATAAAATTTGCTGTGCTTGCTAGGGGAAGGACTCTTTTTCAATTTCAATCTCTCTTTTCTATATCTTTCCACCTTGCTACATAAAGGGCGTCCTACGTCCTGCAATGACAACAAACGATGGTACCAAATATAAATTGTGTATTGCAGAATAATCCAATATGAACGTACAGTCGCTCCAAGAGACTTTGTCTTTGTTCTTTTCTGTGAGAGCTGATGCAATCGGTAACAAAGAGCGTTCTAAATTTAAAATTGAGTGTATTGAACGCTAGTCCACTAGGTAGCTCTGTGACATTGAGGTTGTCGTCAGTTGAGAGTTTGTACTGAGTAATGCAGAAATGTTGTAACTGCTGCGAACTTGTTTCGCCAGGAGTGAAATAAAACTGTTCACAAAGAAGCCTCCTGTGAGTTACTACAAAGAGTTTGTGAGCTCAAATGTTTACATCCTCATACTGTATATACACACAATCTTTAGCTCTCAAGTTAAAAAAAAAATCCACTTCAGATCAAGTTTTTCAGAGAGTTTGTCTTCCCCTAACGAGCTAATTTGATCAAGCCTGCGGTGTTCTGAAGGCTGACCGTGTCTACCTCACGGCGGTGGTGATACGAGCGTGTGAGGCGGATAATGAGAGCCGCAATCTCAAATTCTGAAAAAGGTGCAAATCCGGCCTCCGTGGGAAGAGGGAAGAGTCGCAACTGATTGGCAACACGGTGAGCAACATAATTGAAATTGATTTTCCTGCACCGAATCTGCCCTTTTACAACAAGACGGGTCTCTTCTCATGGTCACGAAATCTTATTTCATCATATAGTGCGAGATATTTTTTCGCCAACCCACTGTGCGCTGGAAATACTGTATGCTGGTTTAATTATTAACATGGATTTTAAAAGTAAAGACGGGGCTGTTCTATAGTTCCCAACAAGTCAAAGCTATTTTGTAATAGTTGCTGTTGTATTTGAATATTGTAGTATATGAACAGCATATGTTGTTGATGTAATCATTTGTAAACTCTTGACTGATTATCTGCAGTTAAGAATTAATATACTTTACATAGTATATAACATATAGTATATTAATATACTATATTATAATATGCTTATGGGAGAATTTAGTCATTTTTTCCTCATGCAGCCTCTGTGATTTGTATGTTACATTATCGATTTTAGCAAAGTTTCAGCATATGAAAAACACACTGATGGAAGTCTACTTATGATTAAAAAGGATTACATATATCTCCAGGCCTGTTTGGGAGTCAGACAGAGAAACTGAACTGAAGTTTTTATACAGCAAAGATTACAGCTAAAAACTTGGTGTTGGTGAATTTTATAGATATGAATGAAACCAAGTTACGATGATATGAATACTAATGCTGCTGCGCCCGTAAATCTTCACGACTAAATCAAATCACGATTTATTTGTTGTCAAGAGTTAATAAATATAATTTTATAAGCTTATCAGACAATTTAGTAAAATTTTTTCAGAGAAGCATTTCAGCCAAGCTCAGTTTTCAGTCATCCATCTCACGTACATCTGACCAAACACATCAATACAGCTGTACAGGCTCACGTTTCACTCGTACTATACGTGTGAAAACGTGACCCGAGGCGTATTTTTATACTAGTCAAGTATATTTTACTATGTTTTACACACAAAATTACAGCGATTGCATATTGGGTTCTGAACACTCGCTCAGTGCGATTACATGTATTTAAGTAAGCAGGTTACAGTCGACTGTCTCCAGAAAGCTGATTTCTTAACTGTCATGTAAATGAGAAACCTGGTTACTGTAGTCGGGGTAGGAGATTAGATAAACCTGGTTTCTGCAGCTAGATTTCTCCTGGAGAACGACAATTACTCCGGCATGTATACGTGTAACTGGGTTTCAAACGTACACATGTGCATATCTGTACCAAATCTCATGACAATCCATCCATTAGTTGTCAAGATATTTCTCTAAAAAACAAAACATATCAACCTCATGGTGGCGCTCAGGGGAGCATGAATGTCTGAACTGGATTTGATGGCAATTATCATTATAAAATAGTTTTTAAGATATTTCAGTCTTGATGAAAGTGGTGGATCAACCAACGTTGTGATCTTTATATCACATCTGCTATTTGATGCTCTTAAAATTTATGTTCAAGTTCCAGTAATTAGTATTTTTTAGCCATAACAATCATAAAAAAGATAATTCTCTATCAGGACTATGTGCTTGTCAACTTGAAGTGCAGTTTTTTTGGTCCTCTAGTGTCCAAAAAAGTAAATTAATACAATTAATGCAGACTAAACATTTACCTTTTAGTTAGCGGACGAAAAACTTGCAAATGACAACTCAGTATAGTAAATCTGCATGCAATCCTGCATCAATCTTGAGAAGAACTACTTGTAATTCTCTGCACGTCCTGGATGAAAAAAAGCTTTTAAACTTTCTAAATAAACTATAAATCATGTTACTGTACAAGGTGTCACACTCCATGTAGTTAGAATACAGCTTGATGCTGAGAGATGAGCGTGAGAGAGCAGCTCATCCATCTAACCACTAAATACATGTTTCTGCAACATTTATAATATCCTGACTCAGTGAATGAATTGAGAATAAATCAGCTCAGCATCAGGGGCAGAAGAGCGAGCTGAATCCATTTTCATAATTTGTATAAAAAGTGCTTTCGCTTTAAAACACTTTGAGGGTCAAACTCTCTATGACTGCTGTCAAACAGCTAACAGGCTGAAGTATACCTCGAGGCTATTAACACTCCAAGAACAAGACCACTGAGAGATGGAAAGAAATAAAACAAACACACCTCCTCCTAATCCCTGTTTTTTGCCTCCTCCATCACCGTTCCTTCCTCTCCTTTTCCTCTCCACACAAATTAAAAGCCCCGGGTCGTGGTTTGATCCATCATCACCATAGATTAACTAAGGCTAACATTAATTGATGTTGTCTCCGCAGGCTGACTGCGACATGGCACTGGTGTCTTTTATCTCAAACTGACAGACGCGGTAGGGAAAGCGAAAACGAAGCTAAATAAAGTGCAGCCCTTTAATTACGCTACTTAATGTATGCACAGGGAAAATTAGTGGAGAAATTGATGCTTCAGAGGTTACATAAGTAATGATTAGTAATGAATTTATTTGAGTGTTATTCTCCCCCTGAAGAATTAATTGTCTGTTTAAAATTAGTGCAGTTGGTTGTGTTAATGCACTCTGACCTATATAGTTCATGCGGGAGGCTCAGTTCTAATATGCAACAACAAGTGTAAAAGTAGTTGACAACGTGTGTCAAGGAAGGGCAATAACTGTTGGAGCTTTTTAAAATCTACATGAACATGAATTAACAACAACAACAAGAACACAAATGTGATCACAAACAGTAAAAAAAAGTAGCTTATACAAGTGTAAAATGGGAACTCATCAAAGCCTGCAGATTCACACAGATGTGAGAACCTGATTTATACTGATCAAAAAGGGGTGAATCTGCCGTCTCAGTCACCCAAAAACAACCTAATTATGACCCGGAGCAGTGGTGCAGTTCAGATGACGTATATATATGTGGACAGATTTCCTCATTCAGAGGAGGAGGAGGGCTGGGTGGAGTCATTAACCCAACGGTGGGCTTTGACAGAGGAGACGTGCTGTTCGTTTCCTGTTTCCAACTGCGAGTCGAGACGTTTTTTTTAAAAACCGTAACTATGATTGTCCCCTAACCTTAACCCTGTGGTTATTATTGTTGCCATGACGATGAACCCACACCACATGTTTCTTTAACCTTAGATTAGAAAACGCTCCTATGTGTCATTCTAGAGTCACATGGTCAGACCATGTATTTGGTTGTTTCATTCGGAGGACTTGTTGGATTTATCTCGGTTCACAGAAACAAGATACAACTAAGACAGTGGGTACATCCCAATCCCCACAATTGTAGTCTTGTGCACTTAAGAGCACTGAACCCACACTTGATGTACACTTCTAATACCGCTTCGAAGCAATATTCAGAGCCAAGTGTATCCCACAATTTACCATGGTGTATTGCGCAACACCAGTCCAGTTGTTGGAGGTAGTGCACTTATTGGCTGGTTTTTGGACTGACAATAATCAACTGACAAGAAGAAGTTTATTTGTAGCACGCCTCGCTGCTACCGTGGGTTCCCTCGGCATATAACACCAATACGACAGGTGGGTCACAGAGAACTCCTTTTATTTTTGGCTGCTTGCACACGTTTCCACATAAACAAACATGAAGCCACGATGCGCCTGTGGTCGCCCAGCTTCCTCTGGCGCATGCGGTTTGGTCCCTCAGGCTCCCCAAATAATAGTTCCGACTTTCGCCAACCAAATCCTGACAGCCGGCCTGTCTGTCTTGTCTGAGCTCCAGCATGCTACTGCATTTGAAAGGGAGAGTACAATTAGTTAACCAGCATCAGCTGTGCTTATCAACTCACCTGGAACTGCTCTCCTGAGCCATCTCCACACCTCTCTCTCCTGCAGCTAAACACCGACCACGCCCACCTCCACATTATTGTTTGTTTTAAGTTGGATTTAGTGTTAATATTATTATTCATATCTCAACACTAAATTATGATCCTCCACAGTTGATCACGTGATATTAACAATTAAACTGTTCATGATGGGATTGATAAGACTAATATTGTTATATCTCTGAAACTGTCAAGATAATATTAAGTATCATATCCATTACCAAAGATTTTGAAAAATGTTTCATTCTTAAAAAATGTTATCAAACAGAAACCATTCAAAATTATATTGTATTATGTCTGTGTCATGTACAGTTAACCTACATGCTTCTAGATAACTATTTAATTTTTTGTATTTCTCCTCTCATATGATTGTAACTGTTACGTTGTTTGGTTGAGCTTACTCTACTCTTACTTCAACAAATCACAGGAGCTCAACTGTGCCATGTACAGTATTTGTATTTACATGAGTGACAGGAAGTCCTATTAATAAAGAGTGTCCCGGTGAGTTCTGATAAACCTCCACCACCAGCCTTAACAGGCACTGTGACAGTAACCTGAAATACGTCACACAAGTAGCAACTTGACTATTTGTGAATACCGTAAATGTGGGTACTGGGATGGATCCAGTGTTTGTGGAGCAGCAGATGGTCGTTTCTGGCTCGCTAAGTGGGCATTCAGCATCAGACGCCAAGACACTGCACTTAGGTTTATAACATTCTGATACAGGATTTTACTACTCTGGAAAGTTATTATAATGACAACAATTTTATGTTTTCACCACCTTTAAATCCAGGCTAAAAACTTTTATGTTCTGCACTTCCTTTGGCCAAAACTTAAAGTGACACTACAGTGTAAAAGTTTCACTGAACAGGAATTCACACATTACATGATAATGATAAGAGCAAATAAAACATTGGCTGGTACAACAGTAGCACAAGTAGAGAAGAGTCATTAAGTCAGCGAGCTGAGTCAGTAATGTCAGTTACACCACAATATCTATTTAAAGTTTGCTAAAATTAGACATCATAAGCTAGTGGTCACACTAGACCAGGTAAGGCTGTAGAGGCTGAGTGTGTAAAACTGAGTAAGGGTGTGTTTTGTTGCTTTATAAATTAATTTATTTGTAAGAAGAATGTAATTTTTAAACGAAGAACAAAAAAACAGTCTCACTTAAAGTACTCATACATCCTTTAGATCCTGTATTTATGTCTCTGTTCTTAATTTTTCAATTTCCTTTAATAAGGGTTTCTGCATATTTTTATACATTAAACACTTTGAATTGCCTTTGAGTCTGACCCTTATGTCAAGGAATGGCCATTTATAGCAAACGGTTAGTTATACAGTCAGATTGAGAAAAGAAAAGGCTCTGCTCTTTGAGGGAGCTCTCAAAGAATCTGAGCAGTGACAAGGATGCCGCTGAGAGAGCTGATCCCCCTAATAAATATTAAATCTCAGTTATAATTAACAATATAAAATACCACATGAGGAGGAGGTTGGGGTGGTAATCTACAGAGTGAACTCTGACAGTGTCAAGTTAAAACGTCTGCTGTGTACACCTGCATGAATGTGATTGGATGTTATTATCCACACAGCTGCAGATGAGTCAATGATTGTTAAGCATATTGAAAACAGCTGAAGCCAATCAGCTAAAACAAGCACGACTTCAGTGCTCCGCTGAACTAACGCTGTGGCCCGTTATGACAACCTCTGCGTTAATTTAAAGTCAGATTCTTCTTGTAAAAGTCTCATAAATTGCATTATTTAATGCTTTTAACTGAAGCACTTCAAACATGTTTCAACATTTAAATCACCAAGTTTTCAAGAGGCAGATTCACTCCTTTTGCATACAAGAGAGACAAAAGTCTGAAGGACATTCTAGTCTCTTCAGATTTGAGAAGCTGCCCTAATAGTCCATGATAACCTGAATTCTCCTTGTTATTCATGCGATCATTGCAACAACACTAATGAGTTCAGGCATCCCCATTCAGGACAGAGATTTAATGTAAAGGGACGTATTACTTGGGCCACCAGCAGGGCTGTTTACATGCCGAAATGTCCATGCGGCATGATGTATGTGGGGAAGACAAAACGACACTATTAGGAGACGTGATCTAACTTCTCCTGTAGGGAAAAAAAACATTTCGTAGAACACAGCCACACAATTTCTAGTCTACATTCAGAAAGTGAATCGCAGTAAGAGAGGTGGCGATGTGGATCTATTGCTTCTGAAACATGAAGCATAAATTAAACACGCTATTGCCACACAGACTGAATGAAGAGCTAGACTTGAGGTGTTTCCTTACAAGTTAAGTTTAACCGTTATTATTTAGCTTTGATACGATTTCTTGGAAATTACACTGGAATTTTAATTTTTGTTTGTTCTCCTGGCTGATCAGTGTTGATTTAACCACAAGATGGCTCCATAATATGTAAAGCAAACACAGGTAACCATACAGGTGACACAGATGAGGACCTGAGGGGTGTATTACGAAGCAAGTTCAACATACCCAGGCTTTCCCACAAGTAACCCCAGCCCATTTATAAATCTAAAATATGACATATCAAATCAATGGTAAGTATGATAAAAGATCAATTTTCTAATTGGTGTTCTAATAGCTGCGGTACCAGCAGTGTTAAACGGACTTGGCAGCAAATCAGGTGGTTATAAACGGGTAACGCTTTTTATAGCCGATTTAAGCCGAAACTCAGAACACAACCTGCTCTGGACCAGGTTAAGTTTGCAGCATAAGTTGCCATGGTGATCTAGCCAGGTTAAAAGAGAGCAACCCAATCGTCAGAAGAAAATGTTGGCATTGAACGTTTCTGTAAACCACAGAAACGTTGAATATATACATTTCAACACGTGAAATACATATCATATCAACATTTCTACCCGTTGAATAATGATGTTTTATGGTCTGACAATGCTGTGGTTAAGGTCTGGTTAGGTTTAGGCACAAAGACCACTTGATTAGGGTTGGGTCATGGTTTGAGTTAAAATTAAAATAAAATATAAAATAAAAACGGCCGATGTCTCACTAAAAACACCTGGTCTTCTCGCCAGAAAAACGGCTGCAAATGTCCTGACGTCTCGCTAAAAACACCTGCTTTTGTCGATTTGAAACGGGAAGCGGACATTGGTTTTGGTTTCGAGGTGGTCTCGAACTAAACTCTCGGCTGACTTCCAACTTGCTGCCAACAAACTTACTAACCATCCACCGACCCCTCCTCCTTGTAATAGGAAAGATCAGCTCATATAGTTTGCATGTTAACTACGTCACTTTAGAAATGTTGAGATGATACGTTTTGTTGATGTTTTGATATGATGCGTATTGTTGAAATGTTAATAAGCTACGTATTTCACGTGTTGTAAGGTAGATATTTAACGTTTCTGTGGTTTGCAGAAACATACACTGCTAACATTTTATTCTGGCAACCAGGTGGAAGAGAGCCACCTTCGTGACATTGAAAACCCTGGCTTTAGGCTCAACATACCTCGCTAACCCACTAATCTTGCTTCATTGTACACCCCTCTGATCACTAAATGATGTAATTATCCTATAGGATGCCTCGAGTGATGTTTGAAAATGTATAAAAAGTGATTTTCAACCCATTATTTCTGTTTGGCCCCTGATGGAGGTGTAAGCTGAAACATTGGGCTTTGATTCACACACAACGCTGTCTGAATAAAGAAGTTGATAAAACAAGCAAGTCTGTGTGCGTCCGTCCTCTTTCAAGCAGTAAAGAGTTCCAAGGACACCATCACCAGCATAGATTTGATGGGTAGAGGTGCTTCTTCATTTGAAGGGTCAAATTCACAACAAAACTCAGTCCTCTGACCTCAGTATTACAATGTCAGATGAGGAGATGAGAGCAGCAAAAATACAAAGTATGGTTTGAAACTTTGAGGAGAAAAGAAAGATGAGGGAAGAATGATAACAAGAACCAGCGTGAAACATCTGATCGTCACTCTTTTGTTTTTGAAAACAACCTTCACATCTCATAATGACTTGTAGTCAACACACAAACAGTTCGTACCTGTTTCACTGTACACACTCATTAAATTTAATTTCATCCTACTGTGATTCAGGTTTGTGATGAAATGCAGTGAGTGTGTGTTAATGAAAGGCACAAAAACAGTGAGAATACAGAGGCTTACAGGGCAGATTTATGTTACCTAATAATTGTCTGACTTTACAAGAATAAAGCCAGTTTGCTTCATCTCCAGTAATGCAGCTCAAACTGACATCTGACCTGTAACCCTGTTTACCAGGATCACAGTTGGATTACAAGATATAATGCTGCGCAATAACAAGGCAGGAAAAAACTCCTTTCATGAAATATTCTTAGGTGGTGTAAACCCAGATGGTGAGACCAGACAAAAACAAACTGTATGGCTCCTTTTTAAATGAGTTCAATTGCTTTTATTAGTGCTGCACGGTGCAGCGGTGTGGCTCATTGACTTCTAATGAAATTTTATACTTTTTTAGTTCTTCTTGAGTTCTTGTTTCCAGTTACACCACTAAAAACCACTATGAACCTAACCTAACTTTATGTGAACCAACACAATTCAGTTTTGACACTTCATGTCGGTCTTCATGGCCACATGTCAACGTATGTAACATTGCATGCGCTACTTCTGTCAAACCCTTTAGAAAGACAACACAGAGAGGAGATTGATGGGAATGACACTGAAATATATAATCCCAAAAAATGTATCCCAAAAGCATCTTAAAGGGTAGATTCACATTTTGTAAGGCTGTCTTAAAACAACAGTCAGGAGCCTAAATTAACATTAAAATGTGTTTCTCTTGCTGTAATCATTCCTCCTGTTCGTACTGACCATTAGAAGATCCTTTCATAATGTGCTTTGAGTGTAAGTGATGGGGGACAAAATCCACAGTCCTCCTTCTGTGCAAAAGTGTATTTAGAAGTTTATTTGAAGCTAATATGAAGCTTCAGTCATCCAAAATGAGTTAAATCAAGCAGATATCTTTCAATGTTACAGTCTTTTTAGTGCCAAAGTCCCTGTCTGAAGAGGAAATCACTGTCCATCGAGACACAAAGAGGGAATTTTTTTACCAAAAAGTCATAACTGGAAGATATCCTCTTTATTTGATGGTTACAGCAAGAAAAACCTGTTTCAATGTTAATTTGGGCTCCTGACTGTTGATTTAAGATGCTTTGGGAAACATCGCCCTGTCTGTACACAGGAGCACAGAAATTTGTAATGTTATTTTGCATCAGGCTGGTGTTGGTTGCACCAGATTTAATCAAGATAACAACAGTGGATCTGTTCTGTGTATATTGACTTTGACTTTGCGCACCAATCAAATTAGAGACAGCAGATGGAACATATACAGTACCTGTTTTAAAGAAAGTTAATCAAGTAAAAGAGAAAGCCTTTCATACATACGAGCTGTAGCAAATGACAGATGATGGTACAAATCAGACATTAATCTTCATTCTGCTTTTCTGGCATCACTGCCATAATTAGAATAAGATGGTATGTTTTCTATGCAATTAGATTAATGTGCTAGTAGAAGAATGTGTAATGAAAGTGGAGCAGGCAGGCGAAACATGAGATCTCTACTAATTAAAGTGATTAAAATATCACCGAGTATGGTTGTGCTGTGATTATTGAGCTTTTCTGAGCTTGTGGTTGATGTAGAGTGTAAAGTTTGTAGAATAACATCGCTGGGTTGCCAGATTCCTGAACAGCAGCAGGTCAGTAAAACATCCCACTCAACCTTACAAAAATACCAATTTGCCAGCGTGAAACTCCATATTCATCCACCCTCATGAATCTTATTTATTCACATCAGGAGTTCACATCCTGTCAAGACCTACAAATAAAGTTTGCCATACTCTAATTGTCATGCACAGATATTGATTAAAATCATTGATATTGAACATTATCTGAGGTTTTGAGTACAACTGACAGTAGTAGTAGCATTCACCATACTTACTATCTTATATCATGTTGGTTGTTGTTGCTTTTCTGGCCACAAAAACAGCCCCCTTCTTCCAAAAATGTGGTTTATATACACAGTAAATTCCTCAGTGTAAAATATTCAGTGTCAGAGTACATGGACTCTGTCAGAGTTATTACAACAACAGCTTGAGTAAAGTGCAATTCGCACTGCCGCCGCATCGCGTCATATGACATGGGTCAAGTGTCACCCCTAGCACCAATAGTAAGCATCATGCCGCAAGGAAGACCACATGCAGCACAGGACATGAAAAATTTAATAATCTGAGCAGTGAGATTATGTTTTGAAAGCAGCAGATCATTTTATACCTTACTAGCAAAACTTCAAAATCAGGCTACATTGCACAGTAGTAACTTACCCACCTACAGTATGTTCTATAAGCAAGAGTGGAAATTGTTGACCACTACCAGGACTTTATCAAAAATATATTCCAGTTGTGCTGCAGTGCAGAGATGTTTTCCTCAGCTCTTTGCTTGCTATATGCTTTGCGCTTTCTTTTTGCATCTTCTAATTTCCTAAATATTCTTCCAAAGAGAGCTGTTACCGGTTACACTGACACTTAAAAAAACATGAATAGTGGAATTAGCGGAACGGAACAAAAGTTTCCGTCTTTAGCTGTAAGATGACTGAAGACATCCTGCCTACAACAACCCACCCATTTTTCAAGATGAGGTGGTTGCCTTACAAACTAGCTGCAGAGAAGAGGAAGATGATACATCACTTGTTTCTGGACTCAGCTGAAGAGCTTGGCCTTGTGTCAGGAAGTGAGACTGCCTCATCAAACACTGCTGAAGAGAATGAAGACGATTTAATTACATTTTGCTGCTAATACCTTTGTACTTTTACTTAAGAAGGATTTTTCTTTCAGGACCCTTACTTGTAATGAAGCATTTTTACATTGCTGTATTGGTACTTTTACTTCAGTAAAGGATCTGAATACTTCTTCCACCACTGTTCATTACAACATTCATATTAACCAGAGACAGACTAATCACTGAGAACACTTGTATTGTACATTGTGGGTCAAATTTACAAAACAGGAAGAGCAAAACAACAAGCTCAGGCTCAGTCAACCTTGAATTTCAATTAAGTTTAGTCTCTCTTATATCCTACACTAATGAAATATTGGAGAAACTTCTTTATTCTGGGCAGGTCTCCTTTATATGTTGTTTTTGTGGTTTTGGAAACTGACTCTTCTTACTTTAAATGCATGAAGCTCTGGATTTACATTTTATGAAATCATATTCACTTTGATGAAATCCTGAGACGAGGCCGAACAAAGGGAATGAGAGACTGACAGATAGATAAATAAAGACCTGTGTGTGTGAGATATGCTGATATTATTCTGCTTTATTTTTGTTTTTGTCTTCATCTTGTCCTCCTTCCAAACATGCTACAGCTTTCTAAACCACAACAGGACCAGTGACTGGAAGCTAACAGAGGTTTTTTTTAACACACTAGATGATACACCTGTAGACAACAAAAAATGCTCTTATAGCTGATGCTACCACTGTTAAAACAGGTACAGGCTTTAGCTTTTGAAAAAAGGCTAATTTAGTCACATATGGATCTGAGAGAGTGCTAACTGAAAAACCAAAAACACAACAGTTAAAGTGTAATGAATGAGTGTGTTTGTCTGCCGTAACACAAGTTGCTAACATTAGCATACCTGGCTAACTAGCTTACTACAGTTAGTAACCTAGCAGGCAAGTTAGCGTATCATTAGCTAACCACATTATTTTGTAAGGTTATATCATGTTAGAAATGCCCCGTACAAGACAATAACAAGCATAGAAGTCAGTGTAACTCGAGTCCTGGATGCTTAGTCAGAGTTTAGGACGTTAACGTTAGCAGCTAGGTCCTGATCTTTATTGGATTTGGGGAAACCAAAAATCTCCAACTGATTAGCTTGTCCTTATGTCCTTAATATATTATTTGACAATCAAGCATAAAATCTAAACTTTAGTGAAGTAACTTATGTATTTCTAATAGTGTAAAAAGAAATATCACTCTGATATCACATTTATTGTCAAAATACCGTATATTACTGTATGGATCATCAGCTGGTGAAGACGACTTTTTGCTAGTTTTAGCCTCAGTCTGTTATGCACCATTACACAGCACTGAGTTAGCATCATACCACACATCATCTAACGCATATATGTCCACTAAAAATGAGACACTTTCCTCTTCTGTCTGAAATCATGGACACATGATTCAAAAATGTCAAAAATTCATGTAAATCAGATCAGTAAATCTGCAACCGATCAGGCTACTTAACCTTCAGTTATGGTTTGTCCCTCCACCGTAGCAACACTAACAGGGGCGTGGGGCTTAGCGAAGGACTCAGTATCTAACCAGTTTACCAAAATAAAAATGTATAACTAACAAACTCATGGCAAAATGAATATTCTGTTCAGCATCTCATCATCATCATCTTGGCTGCCTGTTTATTGATGTGCTGATGTTTATGTCAGTAGTAAACAGCTGGCTCGGTGTCTCCCTGCAGGTTTCCGTCCAATATCATGTTATTGCAGCTGACAGTGTAACATCACCTACTGTAGGCTATAATATTCTCTCCTCTAATATCTCTGTGACTGTCATATGACCGCCTCTCATATTAGTTATGAAGCACTGTGAAGATGTTTTTTAGCATCTAACTTGTCAAAGCGTTCTGTCTTTATTTCTGTCACAGTACAGCGCTGCTGTGATGGATTCATATTTTCTAATTGTTTCAGCTCCTCTAATACAACTACTGACACTGATAAATGTGTTTGCTGATATCTGACAGCAGCAACCAAAGATTCTTCTTTTCACTCTTTGGGAACAATGTTCAGCTCCTCATGAACAGGTGACATTTATCAGGCTGAAACCAAAGATTTACAAAGATTTTGTGACTTTAAGAGAGATTGGTCTCATAGAATGTACCTTACGCCTAGAAGGCGTCACTTGATGAAGACCACTGAATCTCCTAATTGTGATTTTTGCCCTCTCAGTACCCAGGGAACATATAGACATGTATATTGGGACTGTCCTAATGTTGTTAGATTTTGGAAACAAATATCTTTAATCTTAAGTGAAATGCTTAAAACTAAGATCCCATTATCACCAAAAGTGCTTCTGCTTAATGACGACTCCTCTCTGAATCTGTCTTTGCAACAGAGAAGCCTTCTATGGGCTGGCCTCACTGCAGCCAAGAAAATGTTCGCTTTGAGGTGGCAACCACCACATGATTTACCTCGGCAACAGTGGGCCAACTCGCTTCTTGAAATCGTGCTGATGGAGTGGTCAGTGGCTCAAATGCATGGGGCCAGTCACAATTGTAACCTTGTGACATTATGGGAGGAGTGGAAAAGAGGAGAAAACATGTAAAATGTATAATGTTTACACTTGTGTGATAAACTGATATACAATAAAAAATTGATCGAAAAAAAAGAGAGATTAGTGAATCTGACTGGCATGAATAAACCTCACAGAAAAAAGTCAGATATTTAAGAGAAGGAAATGTTCTTGCATGAGGCCTGTTGTCACTAATTCACAGAGTACCAAAAACTGTCAAGTAATTAAAGTTGGTAATAAAATTTTTTACTGTATTTCCTGGAGTTCATTGCCATAACCCAGCTGTCTTTGTTACATTAAACACTCATGTATTTGAAAAGCTGATAAGTTTTTGTTGTGAAATATGTTTATTCTCAATTCTCAAGCTGTGAAGCTCTCCTTGCAGTCATCATGGGAGGCTCAGAACAGATAAACTACAGTCTGTCATTACAACACAAAACTGAAGCACGCTTTGAACGCTGTGATTTACAAAATCAAAAGGCGTCTAACTGAGGAGGATGCTCTTGCTTACAAAAACAAACAAAAGTCTCATAAGAGCCTGCGGCAGCTGATGCAGCAGATGGCAGACAGAAGCGTACGGTTATGTGTCGTCGAGCTGATTGAGAGTCAACAGAAGAAACACTTCAACAAGGCAGACAGGACTTCAGACCTGTTGTGCCCTGATTATACTACACAGCAGCTCAGAAGCACATTACTTCAACAAATAATCTGTAATCTTTTGAAATCTATTTTTCTCAGGATACCTGTTCTTCTAATCTCCCAATAAACCACAAGCTGTCAACCAGATGTACAGTACTTTAAGTTAACAGGCTGTCTTCTCACATCTGATTTACCCTCAGTGAGGCATGAAAACACAATTTTAGGGGGAAGTTATCAAATAATTTCATCCTCAACCAGGCAACACTCAGAGAGCACAAACCTCAGCTTAAACTGCACTGTTCACCGTCCACATGCATTTGTATTAAAATAAACAGTGATATGCAGTGCAGCTGCTGATTAGCTGATGGCCAACATGATTTCTGGAGAATGCAAAAGTTTCTAATCAGACCGTTTTCACTCGAGTTAGTTTACAGCAGCGAGAATTTGGCAGTAAACCTCCATGTGACCAGTGTTGCGCAGTAAAGCAGGGAGACACACGCTGCATAGAATGAGGACTGTGGATTTTGTCCTCCATCTCTTAAAGTGTAGTCACATTTGGAGGAAATATCTTCAGGGCCAGTGTGAGGAGGAGGAATTGTTACAGCAAGCGAGACCCGCATACATAATGGGAACATCAGTATTTTATTAAGGCAGACTTGAAAAAACCTGAACCAGGGTTTAATTTGATTAATTACAACTTTTGTTTTGCACATTGTGTGAAAAGTCAAAGTCAGGTTATTACAATATGCACAAAAATATTACATGAGAAAAGACTGAACAGCATTTCAGCACTACCGTCTTCCCTGGTGAGTGCCTGTTTGCACTTTAGGCTGCAAATCAATCAGTGTTCTCCAGTCTTTTCTCGTTGGAAATGTGCTTTGCGTGACCTGAGAAGCATCTGATTCAGCTGCAGATTGCTGGAAGATGAACCCCTTTCTATATGCACGAAAATATAGACTGAAAATGACTGACACTGATCTGGGTCTCTCAGTTTGTTTTTTGATGAGGAATGCTGGGAGTCGGCTGAACAGTTTCCAGATTCTACTTTGTTCGGGTTTGTCTGCAGGGTCGTTAACGCTAGCTAGGAGCTGTCTGCAGATATCACACTGATGATTCGTCAGGAAACACAAACAGTGGATCAATTAGCGAGCAGACCTTTCTGCTCTGTGTGTGTTGAAACTGATTATTAAACTGGATGCTTGCTCTTTGTTGTTTAAGCATCTGGTACTGACAGTCAGTAGCTGTGTGAGATAACATGTATTTTACGAGTAATGATGACAGCCCCGCAGGTGGTGCAGCTGTTTTTTTATTATTCTTGCTCGACTGTCTTCAAAAATATTATGTTTCAATCCTGCATTTTCAGTGAACACTTCACAGTGCATATGACTGAAGTCTGCAGGACCAGAGAGGAGCGGACATTTGGATTTAATGAGTTACAGACACATCACTTTTCACTTTCTTTCATCCTGTCTCATCTCCCAGACGTTTGTCGATCCGCCACGCGATGTTTCTCTCAATCAAAGGTGGGCGTGTTGACTAGATGCTGGCCCGCCAGTTCAGAGCTTATCTAATTGCAGCCACACCTCTTACTTAAAATGTGTGAGTAGAAAATGATATCTGTGACTCTTTGATGGATTTCTGTCTGTGTGATTACTGAACATTTGTGCAACCAGACATTTAATGTTAATAGTTTGTAGCTTTGGGAAAATAACCGGAGGTGAAATACAGGAATAAACAAACATATCAGGCAGTACATTTGCATAAAAAGGCTGCATGCATTTAAGTTTTTCAGGGTGGAGGACTTTTCTTTTATTCTTTATGTTGCCTTGTTGTGCAAAACATCAAAACATGTACATTGCTTGTGAACACTAGCAGGAAAAACATATATAAAAAGTTCTGTCCTTGTATGTTTCTGTGGTTATTTTTACTCTTTTGAACTGTTCAGGTAGTGTTTCTCTGTCAGAGCGCTGAATGTTGGCAGCTTGAAGGATTTGGATTAAAATGAGAATAAACTCCTTCAGGCCACTATGTCACTGTGTGGGTGGGAGCCATTAAACCTCTGCATCCACTTTTGGCTCTCTCTTTCGTCCTCTGTCCTCAATCCCTCCATCTGTTTCCTTCCTCTGCAGTAATCAAAGGTTTTCTCCTCGTCCCTCATCTGTCCAGCTCAACCCTGCGTACTGGTCTTGCATTTATATTATTTTGCTATTGTTCTGATTCATCCACAATCACTCAACCTCTTGGATGGTTCTACATTTTTGGCGTCTCCCTCTTCGTCATCGTTCATGCCAAAATAAACACCTGAAGTAGTCAGTCAGCTCCGGGCTTCTCTTTTGATTCAGCTCTCACTCAGTTTTGCTTTTGTCTCCACAAAAATAATCAACTATGGTGACACCTGTGTTCACTAAAAGTAACTGGAAGCGACTACTGGACCGGAGCGACAGCTAAGCTAAACTGCTAAAATTAATCTGGGATTCATCCAGAAGAGCTGAATCGAAGACAAAAAAACAATATAATGTTGGAGGCGCCACTATTACAATTTATGAGGCTGAATTAGTGCTGCGTAATCAGACAAAACAGTGTCGACTGCCAAGTTTCTCTGTAAAGTCGGAGCAGAGATGTGGCACCACTATTACAACATATCAGGCCAAATAAAGTGCTGTGTAATCAGACGAAACAGAGTGTGAAGGAGAGGGCGACCACTGGAGCTGCAACAGCGTCTGCCAACTGCGAGGAGAAATGTGCTTGCAGCCGGGAGTCACAACCGCCGGGGTGTCCGGTGACTGTTAGGGAGACGGGCAGAAAACTCCGCTTTGGTGAACCTGACTTTGTTTTCTGACAGAATATTATATCAGGCTTTGGCAACTCTGAATACAGAACAACAGCAAACAGCGACTGTGTTACCTGTACCTGCAGCACTCAGTAAGTTGATCCACATAACATAACTGACTCCAGCATGCTGGTTTGTTTTATGATCCTTTGAAAATGAGTGTGATTTATCCAGACTCAATGAGGAAAATCATTTTGTAAATGAAAATAAGCCTCAGTAAAGAGATATTATGCTGCTACTCACTAACTTTGTCTCTCGTACTCTGCTGAATGTGACCGCACTATTAAAGTGAGTCAGTTGGATTGAACAGGACGCACGCAATGCATTCTGGTTGTTGTAGGATTTCCCCTAAAGGGAAAACACCTTAGATATTAAGCAATCTTAGTTCTCGATTTCAACTACTTAACTAAAAGAAGCAAACTTGGCACTTTCAAAAGTGCAATTCTCAAGCTCTGCAGAAGCTGAACATTATGTTGCACTCACAAAGAGTGACCACAGTCTCATTTGAAGCCAGACGTTTGCTCTTGAGGGACTGGACTTTCTTTGACAGCTTTGAAGCATCCAATTCCAAGAAAAGTTTTTGGAATACCTCAAAGGTATACTTCAGCTGCCTGAGGTAATCAACATTCAGTGACAGAGCAAACCCTTGCAATACCTTTCAGTCCTGTGATGACTTATATGCCCTCAATAACAATCCAATGTTCTTTAGACTGTCACTTGCAGCCTTTGTGATCACAGTAATTGGCACTACGAGCTGTTCAAGCTCCTCTAAGTTCTCAGTGTTGTGCAACATGTGGTATAATAAAGACAGACCCCAAATAGATGCAGGTCCCAGATATAGGCAGGTTGCTTTTGTTGATTGACGCAAGTAACAAAAACCCAACTTAAATAAAATCTAAGAGACTACGCATTAAAATAATACCAAACACATGATAATATGGAGGTAGACACCCTCTCCACATTTAAGAGTGGGTAAAAACTATAAGCTTTGTCCTTTGTGACAAAGCTTATAGTTAAGGTTGCCCAGGCTCGCCTTGGACCAGCCCCTAGTTATGCTGCTATAGGCCTAGACTGCTTGGGGACTTCCCATGATGCACTGAGCTCCCCTCTCCTCCTCCCCCTCTCCATCTGTATGCATTCATATACCATTAATGCATGTTACTTACTTCACTAGATTTTTTGTGCTTTCTCATCTCACAGGTTTCTATGGATCATGGTTGTGGACCATCTGGTTATAGATTGCGAGCTTCCATGGACCATGGCTGCAGACCCCGTGCTGCCATGTTGTTATTGTTATTATTGTTGTTGTCGTGCTTCTCCGTCTCTCCCTGTCCCCTCTCTTCCTCCTTCTTTCTCTCTCAACTCAACCGGTCAAGGCAGATGGCCGCCCACCTAGAGCCGGATTCTGCTCGAGGTTTCTTCCTGTTAAAGGGGAGTGTCGCCAAGTGCTGCTCATGGGGGACTGTTGGATCTCTGTAAATTAAAGAGTACAGTCTAGACCTGCTCTATGTGAAAAGTGCCCTGAGATAACTTTTGTTGTGATTTGGCGCCATATAAATGAAATTGACTTGACTTGAATAGAATGATAGTTACGCTCTTGAAATTGAACCAAGAGTCAGATATGCACCAGTGCCTAAAATCCATAACTTCATAAGCAGAAAACTCTGAAAAAGCTACCACTTAGAAACTGCTATCATACCAAAATATCATCTACAGATGCGTGCTTTCAAAAACTATATTTTGAAAAGTTATCACTGGATGTGATGACGATGATAATCTCTGACCTGAATTCAGCGTCTCTGTCCACAGAAGCAGCCATCTGTCAGCTGCAGCTCCTGGAGAGTTCAGAGGACAGCGGACAGACAAACTGTCTTCACCAGGCTGACTGACAGCAGAAATTTACTGAGCCAAAATAGTTTTCATGTCGGCTCCACGGCAAGAAATCGACAGTGTGTATATTTATTATATATTGATTAATTAATTAATTAATTCAGCTTTATTTCCTCACCCACCGTAACGAGTGAGCCTACCTGTCTGCCTGCAGTGAAACAGACAAACTGGTAGCCTTGATCAATCAATGTACTGTTGTGGAATTTTAAAGATGACTTCACAGAGAGCAAGTTGTCTTTCAGAGTTTTACTGCATGAAACAGAGTTCACATTTGCAAATGCGGATCTCCCAGTTTACTAAGGCTGAAAGAAAGTTCAGTGTCAATATTTGTACATAGAGCCGTGTGTGTCACAGTCATCCAATATTCGTCATCCTAATAGGTTTCATTTAATTAATTCACCATATCTCTGTGGAGTTTCTTTCAGTCTTCTGAGAATTAAAAGTTAAAAGCCGAATCCTTATCTGCATTTCCTCCCTAAGAACTTTCACTCTCTGCCTCTGTCTAATGAGAAGCAAAAGTTATGGTGACCGAGTCCCACACCTCACCTTTGATGGCACCTGTTAGAAACATTTCCACACAGGAAGCAGAGAGCACAAAGTCTTAGGATGTGCTGTTTGCTATAAAGGCAGTATAACATAATCTTAAGACAATAACATACATACAGTCAATAATACAGTAAATAAGTTCAAAACACATACAATGGGTTATTTACATCTTGCGTCAACACCCCTTTGTGATTGGTTGATGCCTTTGCCTTTCAAACAACAGTTTGAAAGAATATATTGATGTGCGATTTAATAACACGAAAAAATGAAGTGTGTAAAGGCCTTAAAACTGTGTTTTTTTTCTGAGCTTTTCCCAAATGTCCTGCAGAGGGTGTAAATGTGAAAACGCCGGCTTGGCATTGTAGCGTGTACGGGGAAAACGGAGCTTTGTATAAACGCTTTCATATCGCTGACAAAACAGATGGTGGCAGTAGCGCTGTGTTTCATCGGAAGAGGAAGAAGAAGAAACACGATGCAAGTGTTGTTCTCTTTATTGTCTACTTTGATAGCTTGTTTAGAGTTAACTGTAGTTATCTACCACCTTCCTCTGATGAAACTGTTGTAATCTGCTCACAATTAACTAAATGTCAGGAAGCAGCCACAGAAACAGAAACAATATACTGTTTCTTCTTACCTTCTTCTTCTTTCTTTCTTTTTTCTGTGGCTGACTTGCCTGCATGTTCTCTGCACATTCCCAGTAGGAGGAGAATTACCCGTTCTGGTGTTTTAATATGGATAGAAGTATTTGCAGGAATGAGCTGAAACGCCTGCTGTGGATGCAGATCGTTTTTGCTCGAAAACAGAATTTAGCTGGCTTCTTAGACCATAACATCATGGACTATAGATCATGCATTCAGTAAGTGTTGGTCACTCCTCCTTGAAGAAGAGCTGCTGACCAGAAAATCATTTCATCAGTGTCAGCAGAAACTTTGGTGTCCAGTAATGGTCTGACGTTTATTTCAGATGCTTTTTGACAGTTAAATATTCAGGAGATGATGTAAGATTTTGCAAGAAAGTGGTTGAGTTTAATTTACAGTATATTTCATATCAGCACAAACATTTTCCATCCAAACACACAGATCAGGATCAGGCTTCAGAAACACATTTTGATTGAAACCTGTAGTCACTTGTCTCTCCAGGTTTATGCTGCTTTCTCTTCATCTTCTTACCCAAATAACTCTGTTTGCCGCCGTCTCCACCGTTTATTCATGCAGCAGACGTGAACCATGTTATCTGGCTGGCTGCCATAATCCTCCACCAGCAGACATGCACTTATAAAGCGGTGGAGAAAGTTAGACAGAAAAAGTTGGAGATGGAAAAGACATAACATTGTTAAGAGGAGTTGGAGAGAGAAGAACAAAGTGGCTGATGAACAGAGGAACCAGGCTGGCAGAATATTTCAGGACTGTGAGTGAAAACAGAGAAAATCACTAACAAAATGTGGAATCATTCAACTAAAAACTGACAGACAGACTTTCTGTAACTCAGGAAGTCCAGGCTGCACTCATTTTACCCACTCGATTTATTGTTTGGTTCAGTTCTCTCATTACTTTGTTTCTGTTTAAAAAAGGCACATTTATGTAGTGAATGCTCTGCATTTGGAAACTTTTATTGTTGTCATGTTGCAACAATGACTTTACCAAATAGTCTGTTTTTGCACCAGTGAAAAATTACACATTTCACAACATATTTCTGGCATAAATATTGTCAGTTGTAATTTCACTTTGATAGCTCAGGAATTTCACTAGAGCAGATTTGAATACAAAGCAGGTTTCCTTTACACATCCAGTGTCTTTGCTCTACATCCAACATCATTATAGAGATTTTAGCTTCATAGCTGCTCTAATGCAGACAAAAATAGAGACTAGCAGCTAAAGAGTCAGATATTTTGCTCAGGAGTTGGTGGAGCTAAAAGGAGAGTAAATATCGGACTTACATTCATCAGATGGACAAACATGACTCCAATGAGATTATCATGTTGCTCTGTGTCTGCTGGATGTGGAAACAGGCAAATGTGATAACATGTTAGCCATAATAACTTTATAAGATGATAACATATTACAGTATGTGTCTGTCAGCACCCGACATGTTATATCCCACATACTCCAAAATGAATCGCACTTCTAGGTCTCATGTAGAATATGCACTGAAAGCTCTTTCATTAATGCATTTTATATAGTAGAGTAAGCAAATTAGGCACAATACTTTGACTTTAAAAACTTTTGCTGCTGACAAGCCTTTAGATAATTGGCGGTTGTCTTTTTGTTTTTAGACAAAGTGTGTAGCTTTGTCTGCAATTAGTGGAGATGTTGTGGTATTCACTCCCATCTCACTCCTCCAAATTCTTTTTGCACTTCTGTTCTAATATTAAAACCTGCCGCTTCAGATCTCATACAACAGAAAGCCAACAGAATAACGGGAAACTTTGAATAGCTGAACACAATCACTATGTTAGCAGCGGCAGAGAGACGACAATTAGGCAGGAGGTCGGGAGGAAAGAGTGTATTTGGGGCTGAAGTTAGTCTGGATTAGAACCGACCCGAATGATTAGATGTGATTGTGTTTAATTAAAAAGCCGTGTTTGCCTGTCTGGCTGACTGTGTTTTTTGGCTTGTTGTTCTATTGTTTATGCCAAATCTGAAAACTTCTACACAATGGAGCACTCATACTTTTTAATAAACCTCTAATCTGCACCTGCAGTGTGACAATAAAATGTCTCCTCATTCATGGCTTTTTTTTTTAAACTCCGTGATTAAACGGTCGGGTTGTTTTCATCAAAGTGAGATGTTAGATAGAATACTGATGACTTCACACAGCTTTTCTTCAATAACATTTTCTTTTAACACCAACTGAAGAACTTTTTGCTGACCTGAACTTCCTCACCTTACTGCAGTGATGTAGTGATTTAAAGTCAGAAACATGTTTTTCTACTTGTTCCTTCAGTTCAATGTTGCTCTCTTCTCGAACGTGTAAAGTTTCTCCGTGCTCACCTTAAATCTCAGTCTAACACGTGTACCTACAAGCAGGATTTCTGACATCACAACTAGTTTGGAGCCAATCGTGATCCAGTATTCAACTTACACAAGTGTGATGTGGAAACTTGAAGCCTCCAGTACACTGTGTGTTGTAAATTAGTGTTTTGCTACAAACACTTGATCTGTTGCTTGTGCATAATTGTGTGTTGCAGTTTCAATGCTACTGTGATATCCATGTCAAATTACATGAACTTAACTTACAGTGAAGTAAGAGACAGAGATTCTGGATTTTTTTAAAGGAGGAGTAAATGTCATTTTATTATTTCAAGCAGAGTATTTTTATGTCTTGACAACATGTATGGAGGGGATCTTTAAGTGCTACAACACTGTGAAAACTGCAAATCTTTTTTTTGTTTTGGTGGAAAAAGTCATTGTGTTTAACATATTGTGGCCTTGTAAAGTAGATGGGGCCATTCATAAAACATGGCTGTAGCCTCGGACGCCCAGGCCTAACGATGCCAGCAGCAGACAAAGAGCAACATTATCATCCCATTATCATCCCATTAGATACCCGGTGAAGGTAAGTTCAATATTCACTCTCTTTTAGCTCTTTTTTGCTCCCTACCAACTCATGACAAAAATATTTGGCTCATAAGCTGCTAAATGTTCCACTTTCTTCACCAGCTAGTCGCTAACTGTGTCTGTCTGCTGTTTCCTGCTGAGTAGGTAGTGTACAATGGGTTTATGAGAAAACAGCTGTCTGCTGCTGATGGAAACACTGAGACTGAATAAAGCTGTAAATGTGCCGTAAAACCAAAACAATAAGCTAAAAGAAGTTTAGCAGCTATGGAGCTAAAATCTCTGGAATGATGTTGGATCCAGATCAAAGATGTTGGATGTGTTATGGAAACTTGCTTTGTATTCAAATCTGGTTAAGTGAGATTCCTGAGCTATCGATGTGTAATACTACTGGACATATGCCTGACGATTTTTATGCTGGAAAATACAGATATGTTGTGGAATTTGTCATTTTTTACTGGTGCAAAAACAGACTATTTGGCACAGACATCCAACACGGGTGCAACCTGACAATGATAAAAGTTTCTAAGTGCAGAGCATTAATCACATGAATGTGCCCTTTTTAAATGGAAAAGAGGTAATAAGAGCGCTGAACCAAACAATAAATCTCCTGAAAAATCAAAACTACAAGCTAAAAGAGACTAAAAAGTTACACAGAGATGTACATGATTTACAATTAAAAATCCCTTATTTATCTCATACTGGTCCTTTATGCAGCCCCTTAGTTCAGCCTCTGTCTGAAACAGGCCACTTTAGCTCCTGTCTCCTTATGGATGAGCTCACTCTGTTCTGATTGGTCAGCTTCGGGAAGCTTCCTCTAGCTCCAGAGGCCACGTCAACAAACCACGAAACAAACTATAGTAGCAGGATTTCAATATTTTTTCTCCTTCTTTACGCCAAATGTCAATTTCTCAAATGCGTCCGTACATGTTGGAGCCAGATCAGATCTGAAATATGAGACTGAACAACGTGAAGAACACATGGCAAAACCTTAGCAACGACCTTAGCAACAAAGACTACGGCGTGGACGGCCATTTGTGGGCCTGCGTGAATAATCTGATGTCATCACAAGGAAGTAGTGAGGTGTTCAGAGCAGGCTGAAGCCCTGGCTTTTCACTACATCAGAACAAGATAAAAATAACAGAAAATCACAAAAAGCACAATATGTCCCCTTTTAAATACAAATAAAAAAGATACTTTTAGGACAAATATAGTAAATTGTAGCACAGTTGCTGCTCCTGTGTGCTTCTCAACCTTCTTTAAATCATCAGTTTACACATTGACTCAATGAGCAGCTAAACAAATAGAGTTAATCCAACAGATTGTCCTCCCTCTGCAACAGTCTCAGCTCTAAATCTATGCCCATCAGTCCCCTCATTATCTCCTCTCTGCAACCCAGTCAAGCACAAGCTCATTTAGGAGGCGCAGCTCCTTCAAATGTCTAATCAATAACAGGCTAAAGTAAATCTAACCCAATAAACTGATCACTGTGGGAGAGTGGAGATAGCACAGGTTGGTTTACTGTAGCACAGCAGTTTAGAGGCAGGCCAACATCTGTTAAGAGTCGACAGCTTCTAATTTATTTAACACTTCAGCTTAGTGGAGAAAATAAAGTCATGGAGACTCATTTCTCTGTGACTCAGTGTGAGAAAAATATGTCAGTTGTTACAAAATGTTCCTTTTATTTACGTAATAATGACTAGCTGAGCCTGATTTTAAAAACAGAACGAAAAGAAAGAAAAGAGCTTCATGTTCTGACTGTTACCATCAATCACTTTTTGATGGTCCTCCTATTTCTTCTTCTTTGCCGAGTTGAAACAGTTGTGAAAAACATCACACACTCAAGTCATGGGCCCAATCCCAGTGTCCCCCCTTAAACCCTAAACCCTGAACCTCTCACGGATTTAACTGATGTCACCTGGTAAGTTCTCAAGTGCGAGAGGCTGCGAGGGCTCCAAATGGTTTAAATGGGAATGGACCAGCACTTTGTGACATATCACGTTATTTTGATGACACCAAAACCTGTTTTTATTCAATACTTAATCACCATATCAACATGACTGATTGGAGTTTCTCTTAGTGAGCTCACTTAAACAAAAACAGAAAAAGACAAAAATAGTAAAACCACTCACTCAAGAAGCACATAATACATTAAACAAAGTGTAAAACAGATAATAAGGTAATATCCAACAGATAAAATATGTATGCATGACAGTCAAGTAAGGGACCGGTCGCCTGATTTGAACGTCTGCCAGGCTCTAGCCTTACAGAGTGGATGAGAGGTAACTGTCAAATAATCAATTTACTCATTTTTGTCAGAACATAAAGCAAACATTTAAAATTGATGGATAAACTAGGTGTGTAATATAACCTCTGCTTGCATTCCTCAGATTCAGATTTCATGTGTTTTTAAGTATCTTAAATTGTTAAGTATCTTGTTACGTAGTGTTTCTTTGTACATTTAGTCATACCAGCGCACCCACTATGCCAGCCTGAACTGGTAACCCCATATTTGACACTGATTTAACGTCACAACGCTATGAACTGTGGGTAATTCCCTCAGGCAAAGTATGTTGAGCCTAACGCCAGGGTTTTCAACGTCACGAGGTTGGCTCTCTTTTAACCTGGCTAGATCACCATGGTAACTGATGCTGTAAACTTAACCTGGTCAGCAGGTTATGTTCCGGGTTCCAGCTTAAATTGGCCATAAAAAGCGCCGCCCTTTCACTAACCACCTGATTTGCTGCCACTTCGGTTGAACACTGCTGCTACTGCAGCTATTAGATCACTTTGATTTGGCCAAAAACTAAAACGATTTCCATTTATCCTTCATTATGGGACAGAGTCAGACCTGAATGCACCTCTTGAGTATAATGTTGAAATCTGCTGCATCAAGTATAAAGTTTAAGAGCTCTGAATGTGGAAGCATTGAGTGGTAAAATAAATTACAACAATCAGCAATTTTCTGCCAGCATCCCTCTCTCGCCTTATTTGCAGCAACAGTGTTGCTTTTTGTTGTGTTAATGTCCTTATATTCTTCATAGCTCTCCATTATAACGACCTGTTCTTCCTGAGTGAAGTCGGCGGCACAGGAACGGTCCGTTTTGTGTGAAAGAAGAGTCAAATGATGCACCGCACAGCCCCTTTTATCGGAACACGTACAGAGCCTGCAGCAGAGAGCCTGAGTTAACACAGAACGTTTATAACCACCATCATGGTACCACTTATCTCTGATTGCAAGTTTAGGGTTTGTCAAGCCAGCTCACACGAAGAAAGCCTGGGTATGTTCGCGTCATAGTACACCCCTCAGGTGATGTGTTGTTTACATACAAAGAAGTAAATAAAGATGGTCTACATAACAATAAATCTGATATCTTGCAATGATATATCAGTATCTGTGTATGTCTGCTGATAAAATGATTGTTTGGTTGTTGTATGATTGAAAACTGAAGTAGAAACATGTCAGAGATGTGTCACCATTCGATAGTGTGAGAGTAGTGATTTTTTTCTCCATCATTCTATTTACGTCTCTGAGTTTCTCTCTCAAACTGTCAGACTCCCTGTTGATCCATCTCAACCATTCACTCAGAGACCAATATGAGGATCCGTTATCATTATTATTGAAGCACGTGAGTGTATATGTGTGTGTGTGTGTGTGTGTGTGTGTGTGTGTCCTTTTGTACATGCATGGAATCTGAATAGGTTGGTTCACACACGTGAAGCAGGGCAGATTTGATTATGAAAGGTACTGCAGCGCAGCAGAATATAAAATACAGTCAGAGCTGCGTCACAGAAAAGATTAAGATGCAGAAAGAGAGACAGTGAAGAAAGAGAGATGAAAAACAAGAGAAATAAACAAATAAAATCCAACAAAATACATTTCAAGAAATGAGAAAAATCAATAAAATCTCATCATGTAGAAAAATGACAATAATAAATGAATCATGATCTTTCAACTTCACAATAAGATGTTTTCTGTACTCTGTTCCTCAGCCTACCCTTACGTCTTATTCTTTCTACTCATCAATGTTGAAAACATCGCTGCAGTCTGTCCAAGGATGCAGTTCGCCAATCAAAATCTCCCATCTGTGTAGAAAACAAAGCACTGTTCTGGTTTTGACCTCCAGTGCACACAGACTTATGCTGAATTAGTTGAATTCTTGAGTTCCTTGGTGGGTACTGGTCTGAAGCACCGCTACAAGTGTGTCCTTGCAAGAAAGAATTTCCTTTTTTTCCCCTGGCTCTCTGCTAACATCTCGTAACTAAACACACCTTGCAACTACTGAATATCTGCCTGACCACAGTGTGAAAGACATTCTTCGTACATGGCCAAATGAGCTGAAGTTAATGAGCAAACAATCCAGGGGTGAAAATAAATCCCTGTAAACAAGCTGATGTGAATGTGACAAAGAGAAAGACAACTAACCCTCTATATGATAATGGAGCACTGAAAGAAACCCAATAACAGCCAGTGTATGCTTTAAATGTCTTTTTACCTGGCCTTGTGTTACTTTTATATTCTGTCTTAATGCCTTTTATGCTCTGTGTAAAACGCTTTGAATTGCCTTGTTGTTAAATTGTGCTATACAAATAAACTTGCCTTGCCTTTAAAGGAACTAGTTTGTACAAAGATTGTGAGATTGTCTGCTTTGGAAAATTACAAAAATGATTGAATGCAGGTTCAGGTTCAGGTGTGATGTGGGAGAGGAGGGGTTCATACGTTGTTTTGACGATCAGACAAGCTCTTTGATTGAAGCATGCTGGTGCCTTAAGGGTGTTGAGTCTGGTTGGTTTATGGGCTTGTAGTGCACTATAAGGTGGCAGAGTTCTCCTTGTGTAAAAGTTAATGATGCTTTCTTTAAACCATAACTATGATCCATACCTAAACATAACCAAGTGTTCAGCTGTTAACCTTAACCATGCCTTGACCATTCTTTATTTGTTATAGCCATCTTTTCCCAACCTTAACAATATTGTAGTTGTTGAGTGCAGTTATTGTAAAAACAGAAAAAACACTGTCCATGTCTCCAAAACAAGCCAGGAAACTGCTACATAGCCTTTTCGATGCTATGTTTCAACCAGTTAGCAATCCCTCCAGGACTTTTTGTGATTATGCAGCCAAAAATGCTTGATTTTGCAGTGGCTTTTCTCAAAAAATGCGATACATTTTTTAATGTGTTATGTGCTCTTTTTTTGGTAAAATTGTGGGAATTGGGAAAAATTGCAAACAAAGGAAAATAATGCTTTTTTTTAACTACTACCAGTCATATGTGATCACTTCCTTTGGTAAAAAGCATATTTCATATCACAGAAACAACTATATTTCAGTGCTAATTTTTAAATTTGAACATGGGAATCATGGGCTCAAAGTTATTTAAAAAACAAAATACTGTAGTTGAGTTCCATTTATATCCTTGTTGGATGCTTTGTTGACATAAGTTACCATGACATGAAATCACAAATCACAAGCAGTCTGTTGATTTGACCATTTCATGTGGAAAAGTTGCAAGTTTGCAAGCTCTTGCAAAGAGAGATATGGAGATATCTGGAATTTGCATTAATTATTGCGATCACAGTTTCCCGGAGGAACTGAATTAGCGTAGGAAGAGGTTTGAAATTGTCGTCACATCCTGTTTTAGCTTGTTTATAGCACCCTTTGCTTGGAAGCTTGAAAGTGCAGCTTATACTTGAATAATATAGCAATAGCAATTTCATGTCACACATTTTTTAAATGAAATACATGTCAAATTGACTTAGCATAACTGTAGCTATATGCACTGGTGATCAATGTATTAGAGAACAGCACTTTCAGCACAAATCTCCAAGATAGAGCTCTCACCTTCTCGTATAAAAAGATAAAGACACAGGGATGGAGAGAAGAAAAGGGAAAGGAGGTGAAAATGGAGTGAAAATGGCAAACGGGGAAAAGGAGGGATTGCTGATGTCTGCCAAACTAAACACTTAGATTAAGTAATTCGTCATGGCCTTTCAAAATCACACGTTTTCTGGTTGTCAGAGTGACATTGTTAGTCAGTATCTTCCAAAATCAATGCAAATTACCACTATAAAATGATTTGGCAGAAAAGCTATTTGGCTAAGTTTAGGAAATGATCATGGTTATGCTTAAAATACAAAACGAAACAGGATGCCAGCAACTGCCTCCCATTTAAATGTCAGATTCTGTGCACGGCCACCTCAGCTTATAAAGACACTTATGTCATAATTCACATAACCACGGGAGGTCCTCGCAAGGTAAACCGAAAGATGATTGAACAAACGGCCAGTGGTTTTTCAGGGGACGGTGATGAGCAAGAGGGTAACATTAGATAAAGAGGGGAAAGAAAACGAGTCGGAGAGCAAGATAAAGAGTGAGAGATGAAGAGAGGAGAGAAAGGAAAGGTCGTGAGAGAAAGACAGTTGAAGGAAGGAGAAAGATGATTGAAAGAGAAGAAAAGAACAAGAGACACAAAAGGACAGAGGAAAGAGAAAGAGATGAGAAAAAAGTGAGCTTGTGATAGATGACAGGAGGACACGAGGGGAAAAGATAGGGGGGCAAAGAAACTGAGGAAAGTGAATGACGAGAGAGGATGTGCCATCTTTAGAGGGCTGAGCCAGGGCAATCTAATCAGCAGTAATACCATTTGACCCATTCAGCGGTTTGATTAAGGAGCCATTTGCAGAAGCAATCAAAGAAAAGCAACGGCGTGGATGTTCCTCCATAACTCTCTTGCCTTCACTGCAATTGATTGATTATTTTAACATCGCCCATTTGGTTCACGCTTTCATGGAAAGACATTTCCAGAACGACAAGTGCAGACACAATCAGAATATCAGAGAGAGAGAAGTCAACCAGTGAAGGACTAAACTAACTGTCTTAATTGAGTGAGCACCATGTTCAACAAGGAACTTCATGGCCGTTTACATACAGTCAGGGTAATGTTGCCAAGAAAGGTTTACCATTGTGATACGTACTGTAGGATTAAGTTTTACTACTCTGTGTGCAGGAATTTGTGGCTTGAAAGCGCCAATTAAACCAATATTTGACTTGATTGTCAAAAACAGCACTTTGGGGCCATATTTATCAAGCTTCCCAGAAGAGGAAATCTCTCCCAAAAGGTCAAAGATTCTCAGAGTGACACATTTTTGGTTCCACTTTGGGACTATTAACTTAGGAGATCACTCCTATCTCGGTAGATATTTAGTTGCTCAGAATCAACATTGTTTTTTAAAATCATGACTATGATCGTCCCCCAATCTTAACCATGTAGTTATTGTTGTAACCATGACAACAAAAGTCTCCTAGCCTTAAGAAATAAGTCATTTTAACCCATACCATGATGTTTCCCTGAACCTAACCAAACTCTAACTATAGTGCTGTCACATCATAAAATATTTATTTCTCAACAGTGATGTGTGACGGTTTTGGAAGGCACAGAGATTTGTACAGCTCATAGGTGTGTCCGATCAGCTCTAGAGTTTATGGACTAACCATGTGTTTTGTTGCTTAATATGGAGGACTTGCTGTCCATGTCAGCCTCTTTCTTGGTCATCAGGAACAGTTGGGATTCAGTGTCTTTAAAACACATATCGCCAGACAAGAACATTGACATTGGCTGGTTCTGCCAAACCCTGAATTACATTCAATGACAACATATTTACAGTATAAATCTTTGTATACTACCTCTGTATGCTTGTTTTCACGGTTTATTGTGTATTTGGATTCCCATTAGTTGTTACCAAGGCAACAGCTACTCTTCCTGGGGTAAGAACATAAATGTATATACATGTTTTCACATACATGCATACATAAATACAATTACAGCACTAACCTTACCCTCTCCATACATCCCTCCATACATATACTGTATATGCATACACACACTTATTTACACATACCGTACATACTTACTAACAAGCAGTGTCTATGACCATGCTTAACAAATGCTTTGAGCTACAAATTTCACAAAACCAATGAGTTGATAAGAAGCCAAATGTTAATCCGGTCTCTTGCTACATCAAGGACCGCTTTGGCACCGAACGTTGGCATTTGACATAAATTGAGATGTGTAGAGTCGATACTAGGCTGAGATTGTTTACTGTTAGACTGAAATGCCATTTTATTTCACTTCATTATCACAGCCCGTATATAAAGATGGGTGTAGCGAGGTGTGACGTCACCCGTTGGTTTCATTGGAGCCAGTCTAAAGCCCAGAGTTTCAGCTTATGGTTGGCGCCATCTTTTATGTTTTGAGCCAGGACTTTCCAAATAAGGAGTGCGGGGTGTTGCCTCTACCTCGAACTGAAGCTAACGCTAGCTTACCGGGAACACCCAGTGCTGCACATTTGAGCTAACATTAGCTACTTTATCTAAATTGTGCTAACAGGGCAGGTATCATAATCAAGTAACATTAAACTTACTGAAAAATATTGTGACAACAGTCTGGCTCAGTGTGATTCCCGGAGCCGGAGAGAGCAGCAGGTGAGCCAACTGTCAACCACAGCTGTCAATCAACATCGCCCACACGGCAGACATCAAAGCTACTTCACAAACTCTATTTGATCTGCAGAGTCCCTCTCAATGTTTAAGACTAAAGACCACGCTCTTCCATGCATCTATGCACTCTATGCATTGCATCTGTGCACCGCCTGTTGGCATCTGCGTTCTTTCAGACTCAAACTTTGCTTTATGGCACTTACTCGTGTCGTTCTCTCCTGACTAGATCCCTGCTGTGCGTGTACATCGCTTTAGATAAAAGCATCTGCTAAATGAAAAAATCGTTGCAATTGTAACTGTAAGTCTTTAGATCTTATTGACAGAGCAATAATTTCCAAAATCACCACCAGCACACTTATTAGAGAGCCTAAATTTAGAAATTGAGACCATAATGAAAAATAATTGGGAAACAGCCATCATTGAGCACATCACCAGACGTATTTGGATCGAGATGTAGGCAGTGATTTGGACATCATCTTGGGTATAAAGAGAAAATACCAGGAACATGTTTCAGCTTTTCAGAGAGACGAATGAAAGAAAAAAAGCCTCATTGAGAAAACCCATTGAGTTACAGAAGCATGGCTAACAAAAGTCTAGCAAGGTGAGGACGCAGGTTTGCAGCTCTTTATACAGAAGGACAGAGAACATATGACACAAAGAAAATGAAAGGTGAAGGAGACGAATACAGTCTGAAAGAAAGTGTACGGATCAGTCGTACTTTTTGTCTGTGAATGAGAAATTCCTCCTAAAAAAAAAAAAAAAGTCCATGGCTGACAGAAAGACATTATCACCTCAGCAGCCAAAAAAAATAATCATTATCACACATTTCCTGTCTTGAAGTTTAATGCTCAAAGTGAAAGGTGAAAAATTCTGAAAGGACAGTATCACACAGCTACAAAAGAAAAAATAAATCTCATGCGTGTTATTAAAGAGACTTGGCTGCAGAGTGTACATTCCATTTCATTATTTCTTCTATATAGAAGAAACACAAAAGATAATGGAAGAGGAGGAAGAAGAGGAAGAAGAAGAAGAAGAAGAGGAGGAGGAGGAGGATGTCAGTGGACCAGTCAAATGTCAGAAGGCAGAGAATGAAAGAGACAGAAGAAAGAATGAGGCAATATATGAAAGGTGGAGGAAGAAAAGACAGACATAGAGAAGGGCAAGTGAGAGACAGAAATTGGCAAAGGAAGGATAGAAAAGAGGGAAAGAAAAAGGGCAGGAAGAAACAAAGGGAAAGAAAAAAAGAAGAAGGAAGGAGGAAAGAGCTATTAAAAAAATAAAGCAGGGAAACAAAGATAGATGAAGGAAGAGAGAGAGAAAATAATAAGGAGGAAAGGAAGAGAAAATAAGGGAAGGACAGGACGGTAGAGGAAAGAAGACGGGGGGGAGGGGGGGGGGGTAGGAAGAAGAAAAAAGATGAGAATGAGGAAAGATAGGTGGGAAGGAAGGATGGGAGGAAGAGAAAAAATGAGAGAGGATGCAAGAAAAAGGAAAAAGAGGAGAGCAAGAGGTAAAAGAAATGAAAGAAAGAAGGGGAGGGAAAGAAGGAAAAGATAAAAAGACAAAAGGACGAGAGGAAAAGGAAGAAAGAAACAGAGGTAAGGAGGATGCAAGGAAGAGAGGAAGGAAGGAAGAAAGACATAAAAGGGAACGAAGAAAGATGATAAAGGACAAAAGGAAAGAATTAAGGAAGAGAGGAAGGAAGGAAACAAGAGGGAAGCCAGAGGAAAGGGGAAGGAAAGAAGAAAGGAAGAAAGGTGGGAGTGTGGTAAGAAAAATAAGAGAATGAAAGGAAGGAAAGAAATGGAGCGAGGCAACAAGAGGGAAAGAACTAAGGAAGGGAGAAAAACAAGGAAGGAAGGAGGGAAGAAAGGAAGGAAGGAAGGAAAAAGAAAGGAAAGAAAGAGTAGGGAGGAAGACACGAAAACGTAAGAGAGATAAGAAAGAGAGAAAGGAAATAAGTGGGACGGAAGGAAGAAAGGGAGGAAAGGGGACAAAATAAAGACGGAAGAAGAAAAAGAAAGGCTGGAAGAAAGAGAAGTAGGTGGAACAACAAGAAAAAGGAGGGAAGGAAGTGGTAGGAAGAAAAGAGGGACCAAGTGAAAGAAAGATGAAAATTAAAGGAAGGAAAGAAATAGAGGGAAGAAGGAAGAGGTAAAAGAGAGGAAGGAAATAAGAAGACAGAAGGGGGACAAGAAAGGGAGGGAAGAGGACTGAGAGAAGAGAGGAAGGAAGGTAGGCGCACAGATGGAGGAAGAAAATGTAAAAGGGATGAAAGAGACAAAAAAGGGCAAAAGAAGAAAGAGAGGAAATGGAAGAGAGAGGAAAAAGGAAGGAAGGAAGGAAGACAAAGGTAAGGGAAAGGAAGAAAGGAAAGGGGGAAGGATGGAAGGAAATGAAGGCAGAGAAGAAGGAAAAAAAGGAGTAAAAGTGTTGGAGTGATAAAGACATTGTGAGACAGAAATAAACTAAAAGATTGACAGAAAAAGTTTAAACAGAGAAATGAACAGAAGAGAGACTTAAAAAAGAAAAAAAATGATTGGCAGAGAGTCAGAAAACAGACAGAGAGGAAAAGAAACCAAAATAAAGGAGAAAACGATTGAGGTACGGGGGAAGAAAGAAGACAGCAGCAGTGTGACAGAAGAAGATCAAAATAAAACATAGTAAGTGTGGTTATTGAGTACGGAGCAAACTTGCTCACAGCGAGCAGCCGCGGATCTTTTACTTTTAGAAAGAACATCACACGGCGCTTTCACCACTGCTTATTCCTGGGAACTTATATTTTAAAAACGAGATCATAGTTGACTTTTGAAAGGAAGCTGCCGAGGGACTTTCACTTTGAGATCGGAGCGCTTTCTGACGGGTTAATCCCAGCTTTGTCTGTTTCCTCTAACGGAGAGCAACAGCAGTCTACACCAGACCTAAGCGGGAAGTTAAAGTGTTTCCACATTTCACAGTAAATGTTTGATTGTTGATATGTGGGGGGAATCCTTCTCCTCAGCAGCTCAGGTGAGGCTTTCACCGCCTGTTCTTCAGCCTTTTTTATCTTATAAATAAACCTGAAACTTCTGTTCACCAGCAACATGTTAGAAGCAAAACAGGAAGAAGTGATATTCATGCAGGATAAAGCTGCGGTGCATCAAATTGCTCGCTTCATTTGACAGCCGTTGCACGTCGGATGCACCGCAGTGCTGCTGCATCAAGAGGAGCTCGCTGCACAGCATGAAGCAAATTATGTTATTAAAACCAATCTGGAGAGCTGTGCTGTAATCAGGAGTTTGTCTTCTATGTGTATGTGTGTTCATATACAGCACACTATTGCTCAAAAGTGAGTTGAAGAACAACAAAATGTTATATTGTGATACTGACAGTATTTAATAGCTTTTCAGATGAAGATTTGACACAATGGATAATATAACAAGCTTTTAAAATACAACACATTGTTAAAGATGAAACCAGTGGTTTCCAACCTTTTTGGCTTTTGACGTCCTACAAAAAGCAGTTTGTAGATGTCTATGAGTTGTTAACAGCTCCACCAAATAGTGATTTTTCCCTCTAAAATTCTCACATGCTTTCATTTCAATAAATGTTCAAATGATCCAATATTTCACCAAAAATCAAAGATTAGAGAAAAAGTCCAAAAACTGAAAACAGATTTGTGTATCAGAACTTTGTTTTTTCTTCTTTCCTCTCCCATTAATCATCTCACAACCCCTCAGATTTATCTGCTGACCCTTTGGAGGGACCCCGACCCCTAGGTTGGGAACCACTGGACTAAACTAGCTAACTGTATATAAAGTAGTTGAAACTAGCTCCACCTCCAGCAGCTACAACAGTAACATGCTGCTCTAACACTGATGCTTCACTATTAATAATCTAATGATGTCATATATAATAATATATCAGTCAGAGGGACCAAACCACTACTTTTACTGCAATACTTTAACTACATCAAGCTCATAATACTTATGTACTTTTACTTAAGTAGGATTTTTCATGCTTGTAATGGAGTATTTTTACATTGTTGTATTGGTACTTTTACTTAAGTAAAGGATCTGAGTAACTTCTTCCATCACTGTGCATTTGATCTATCTAACATCCTCTGAAAAAAGAAGAGTGTCCACTTGTTTGAGCTTCTCCTCTCTTGGAGATTCAGATCACCAAAGGTCAGGTCTAATAGGGTGAGAAATTATTTCATCTCTCATGTCATCAAACTGTTATTAATATTCAGGATGAAACAGCTGATGATCAGTTCTCCATATAATGATCGTGTTATAGATGATACTGGGTCAGATGTCTGGTTATGTTGTGACTGATGTATGTTTTTTTTAATGTGAGCTGTTTTGTAATATGTTTTATATATTTATTATGTTTCATGTTCAAGTCCACCTACCCCTCAACCCTCGTCTCATCGCTACCTGAAGCAACACGCCTCCACCAACACGCCTCGTTGCGTTGTTTTAACACACATTTTTAACATCCAGTGTGTGTGAGAGGTGGGGGGGTGGAGTGTCTGTGTGTGTGCGTGTGAGTCGTCTTCAAATGTGTGTGAGTGAGACAAATTGAAATACAGTGTTGTTTGTGTGTGTCTGTGTGAGTGTTAGTTGTGTGAAAGGCAAGAAAGGACAAGTGTGGGTGTGTGTGTGTGTGTGTGAATGAGTGACACACAGAAGAGCTGAGTGACTGAAATGAATGTTCGACACTCTCTTACACACATGCACACACGCACACGCTCACACTCCTGCAGGTGAACATGGTGCTTTGCTGCATTTCATCAGGCTGGTATTGAAGCAGGCTGACGGCTCGCTGCTGCCACCAGCTGGTCAACACCAGAACACACTTCATATCACAGTAACACCACCTCCTTTGCTCCCATCTGTTACAACCTGGACAGAGTAATGGAAACATAACGCTTGTGTAATCAGACAGTTATCACCATTTATTTATTACAAGCTGAATATGACTCTATCCAGGTTTCTGATCGTCTGTGTCCAGTTTTGTCTTAATTTCTCAACATCTCAGACACTCGTTTCTCCACCGACGGAGAACGTTGAGAAACCTGAATAAGTTGTTTACATGCAACAGTATCCTGGTTTCTGTTGGAGTACTCCAGGCAGCATATCCAGGTTTCTGAAACCAGGATATAATGTTTACATGTGCCACATATGACCAGAATACTCCGAAAACCTGATCATAACCAGGATACTGGTGCTCCTCAATGGAAAAGGGCTACATATGTAAAACAAATAAAACAAAAAGTTTACTTCCAAAAGTATTCAAGGGCATGTATCTTTTCATGACTTACAGTTCAAACTCTTTATTTATTTTATACTGGCCCTTTATGCCTCTTTTTTACTTTTCATGTCATTGTAAACTCAAGACTTTTGTCCATGTCGGGATCCTGTAAGAATTCTGTTTTTCCAGTGATCTGATTGGTCAGAGGTTGAGCAGGTTAGCTGTTCAGCATAGGTTACCATGGTGATTTACCCCAGTTAAAAGTGAGCTAGTGTCTTGATAACGGAAAATCTGAGTTAAGTCCAAAGATAGCTGCCAGTACACTAAACTTGCTTCATGGCCCTTGTAATCTGTACAGATACAGTGAGGTCATATTGTACTTCAGAGCATCAATACTTTAAAATCTCTGTCTTTTAAATCATTTAAATTAATCAAATATCAGGCAGAAAAGTCTGTCCTCCCTGTATCCACAGTCCCACACTCTTGCCTAAGCACACACACACACACACACACACACACACACACACACACTCATGTGTCCCTGAGCTCAGAGTGTGAGCTGAGCCTCTCAGGTTATTTTGGGGGTCAGCTGTCAGCAGGACCCTCCTCCTCCTCCTCTCTCTCCTTCCTTCCTCTGCCTTTCTCTGTCTGTTCTTCATCTCTTCTCTTTCACTCCACTGATCCGGTAAGACTCTTTTTCATTCTGTACACCGCTAAATAATCAGTTGTGTCAGTAAAGTGTCTGTATGTATTTGCCTTCATGTTGTGTTGTATGCTCTTTTTTATGCTCTTTCATGCTCTTTCAACTTTCCCCCAGTGGACTTTTTAGGAAGAAGTAACTTTTTTTTTGATTTGTCGGACACTAAATTGGCAGAGAAATACTTATCTTGTGCTGTACTGATTTGCTTTACTGTATAATATTAACTTAATGTACTAACACAGTAAAAGCACATGGAGAGTTTCCATCATGGTGGCCATTGCGCAATAAATTGCTTCGTCATGGCCAGTCTGTAAATCTTCACCCACATCAATAAAAATAATCTGTCCTCACCTCAGCGTTTCACGTTTTCTGAGGAAACGACTGTTGATTGGCTGCGTGACACAGTGGGTGGAGCCTAATTTTGTCTTTTGGGGGATATATTACAGTGGTGGTGTGTATGACATGAAGCAGGTAGACGGATATTGTAACACACATGTAACATTTTGCTTATTGTATGTGTGTGTTCAGTATATGTGTGTGTGTGTGTGTGTGTGTGCGTGTGTGTGTGTGTGTGTGGCTGTATTGAGCAGTTCTACCATATTTGGACACTCTCAGAATAGATGAGACTACAACAGGTGTCGTCTGGAGTGTGTGTGTGTGTGTGTGTGTGTGCGCATGCGTTTTTGTTACCTCATTAGGAATTTTTCCAGTATAAACACCAACCTTATTGGGACCAGTAGTCTTCATGGGGACCAGAGCCCAGTCCTAATGAGGCAAAACGTCATTTCTGAGGTCCTGGTTAAGATTATAGGTTAGGCATGAATTGATTATGGTTAAAGTTAAGGTTTGGATTAGGCTGTCCACAATGAATGGAAGTCAATGCAATGTCCTAACAAGGATAGCTGCACAAAGTTGAGTGTGTGTGTGTGTGTGTGAGTGAGTGTGAGTGTGTGTGAGTGGGGGTTGGCTGGCTCACACAGCTAATTTTAACTCGACAGATACAAAAACGTTGGCAGCCGGCATGTTGTGACAGAGCTGTGAGGATAAACAGACACTGAATACCTTCTACAAGCCGCCATGTCTCCTATAAAATGCTTTTACATGCTACTACACTGCAACATGCTTTGAAGTGAACGTAATGAAGGAAAAAAAATGCTTCTGCCAAGAATTGCAAACATGTTGATAGTGAATGCACGAGGAAAACTGTCCTCCCAGGAAAAACCACACAACAGGTGGTAAAGTCCGTCACCCACTAACGAGGTATAGTTGAGTTTGAGTGACAGATGCCATCTAGTGGTGTAGTAATAGTAGTATGGTAATTATGAGCCGGAGCAGCGGTGCAGTTTAGATGATGTATATACATGTGGACAGATTCAGAGGAGGAGGGTTGGATGGAGACATTAAACAAACAGTGGACTCTGCCAGAGGAGACCGCTGTTTGTTTCCTGTTTCCATTTGCGAGGCGGGACTGTTTTTTAAGAGCAGTAATAATGATCATCACCTAAATATAACTTTGTGGTTATTATTGTAGCCATGACGACAAAGGTGGCCTAGCTTTAAGGAAGCAGTAACTTTAACCCACACCACATGTTTCTCTAAATTCAAAATATCTGCTTGTTTAATTTAGAGGACTTGTTGAAATGTTCACATGTTGACACAGTATCCGAGCTTACTTGTCTTGTGCAGAGGGCTGTGAAGGTTATAGGGAGGGACGGAAAACATTCTCTTCAAGTTATATTTTATATGAGATGTCTGTGTTTAGAGAGGCAGAGAAAATAATCAGTGAACTCTCTCACAGTCTTTATTCTCAATGTGAGCGTTGGCCGACGGTTTGAGGTATCAAAATGCAGACTGAAGTGTTTTAAAAACGAATTTGTCCCATCATCCGTTATTTAAAACAGCAGCAGTTAAATACTGTTTTAGTTACATGGTCACAGAGCTACAGATACAGGTTGACAGATCTACACTGTGCAATATTTTAGTTGTTGGTCACATGTTGAAGGGGCAATACTGTGCTACTAGTGCAATATTATTTTACTGGTTTTATAAGCTGTTGTGGTTTCATCGATTTCATTGTTCTTTTTATGTATGTGTGTAAGTATGTTTGGGAGATACAGTAAATGTTTTGTGATGCAGCAATGTTGAGCCCAAGAAAAAAAGTATATTTCATCGTATTTTTTTTTTCTCAAAATATCCAATCTTGCAGTACAATATCAGCTTGTAACTTTTTTATGGTAATGTTTAAACTCTAGCATTTTGTTTAAGGTTAGGTTAGGTTAACTTGTTTATTAAAGATCCCCTTCAGACATGCTTTAAAACATATAAAGATACTCTACTTGGAATAATGATTTGTGTCTGATGAAGTTTTCCACCAAAAAAAGTTCAATTACCTGGTTAGAAATTCTTAAAACAACATGTGACTTGAAGCAGAAAAACAAAAATACACTCAAAACTGTACAATAAGTGTCAAATCATTATCTTGTTTCTTTTCCCGGCTGGAGATTATATACTGTATAAAACACTTACATTTTAGTTTTATAGTTTCTACATGAAGCTCTTGAGACCCTATCAACAAAAAAATTTAAAGAGATGAAAGTGATGCCTCGAGACTGAAATATGAATCTTTCTGTCCGTTATTCTCAGACCTCTGATGATGGAGACATCAGCGAAAGTAGTGGCCCCCAAGCCGGACGTGGTGTCTTCCTCCCCAGACTCCGACAGCGCTGAAGTTGAGACGACGGCTCCGCCTGCAGCCTCCGACTCCTTCGACCCGATGGAGGAGTTCAGCAGACGCCTGGAGAACATCATCAACACCCACGGCTCTGCAGCCAGCCTCCTGGACAAACAGGTGGGAAAGGTGACGTCTACCTGAGTGACGCTTAAACTTTACGCAACCTGAACATTCATCTCAATGAATCCCGATGACACACAGAGATGTATGAGGGCATGTAAACTGAGTTTTATATTGTTTTGAATGTAACAGAGCGCGGTGGAGGCAGAGATGGAAAAGATGAAGGAGGAGGCAAAAGATGACATCACCGTTACCATGGAGAAAGGTGAGGCCGGAAGATGCTAACATTTATCATTTATGTACACTAAAAAGAACAGTGAGTTCATTGAGTTTAATTCAGTGAAGCTTTATTGCTGAATTAAAAACATGGATTGAAAACAGTGTAATGATTTTAAGGTAAATGGATAAAAACACAGAATACTTTTATATTAATTGTTTTTTGTGTGTGTTGCAATGAGATATGGATGATGGAATATGACATTCATAAGTAAACAAGTGTGAAAACTATAAAAAATAATAAATACATGAATAAATATGGAAAATAATACACAATATGTGGAATGAAACAAGTAGTATAATGCTCATTTTCATTATAAATTAATCTGGGGGTTGTTTTTTTCAATTAGAGACCACAGTAATGTGTTGGAACCAGAAAATATTTGGCATTTTTGCTTGAAAAATGATTAAAACTTGAAAAAAACGATTAATCCTCACAGCTCCAAAGTAGTTGAAGGATTTGTGAGATGAGTCAAGGGGACTCCAGGGCTGCTAGCCAAACCTGAAGATAACTAATTAGATTTGGTTTTTGGGTTTTTAAAGGAACCTCTGAACTCCAACTTGGCATCAACAAAACAGGATCTGTTCTCAATAGCTCGGTTCTTCTGGCAAAAACGCTTCCCACTCTGTCAAGAACAAGCTGTTCTTTGTTAGCAGCTCATTTTTAGATGTAGAGAACAAAAAGCTTGTAGTGATGATGAGAGTTGGCATCTTCATCGTCCTCTGCAGCAGCTCGTTTCTCATGAACTTCCATCTGATCTCTGGCTCTCATATCAGCCCACCCACCAAAAATCCATCAGTAATAAAATAAAAAGGAGTGTCGACATAAAAAGGAAGAAAAATGGAAAATCTGTGTCTGTTAAACATTTAAAAAACTAAATATCTCAATCAAAAAGCACCTCAATATTCTCCTGCATGTTCCGCAACATCAGTTCCACCAAGGAGAGTTTGGAGGGAGAGGAAAGCCCAGAACTTTAGGGGCGAAACTGGAAAATTTATATTAAAGTTTATATCTCAGGCGGTCCATATGAGTTCAGGCTCTACATCTCCTGTTTCTCTCTCTCATCCGCAGAGGTTTCTGTCATCATGCAGAGTCTGAATGAACTCTCCTCCCCAGAGAAGAAACTGGAAGATCTGGTCAGAAAATATGCTGAAATGGTGAGAATATTTTTAAACAGATGCAGAGGCTTTTAACAGCTGAGACATTTGCAACATTTCTTTGATTGTTTGACCTTTAAAATTAGAAAGAAAACACACATTGCCTACAAATTGCCTGCAACTTTATTTTAGATGTAAAAGCACCAAAAAACAAACTAATTATGCTGTTGCTGTCATTAATAATTACAGCCATAACACAGCATTAATAAGTGTTTCTTTTTTCCATCTGTGTGTGTGTGTGTGTGTGTGTGTGTGTGTGTGTGTGTGTGTGTGTGTGTGTGTGTGTGTGTGTGTGTGTGCAGGAGGTCCTGCGGCGCTGTGATGAGAAGAAACTGTGTGTTCAGCAGCAGAAGTTGTCCGTCCTGCTGGAGCAGCAGCAGCAGCTGCAGGCTGAGTGTCGCAGCGGCATCGTAGCTCGCAGGGAACTGGAGACTCTGTGCAGAGAGCTGCAGGGATACTACAGCGTGTTGAGGGTACGTGTTAGAGTTTTGCACGGGGCTAAAAACTGTCCTGTCTCATGGGTGGAAACAGGAAATGAACAGCAGTGGTCTCCTGTGAAAACGTCCACCGTTTGGTTAATACCTCCATCCACCCCTCCTCCTCCTCTGGATGAGGAAATCTGTCCTAGAAACCTTTAAAACAGCACCAGTTCTCCGTTTTTGGCCGACTGACATTATGACCTATTTTCTCAGAAGGACAGTTTCCTTTTGTGCAGGAAGTAAACGTCCTGCAGGCCAATCTGACACTCTGAAATGAAGAGATAATAAAGTCACAATGAAACCCTTTTTTCTTTTAACATAACGCTCTCCGTCCATTGTTCCCTGCCTACCTCCCGCAGGAGGAGAGTCTTCAGAGCAGCAGGGACGATGAGAGGAAGAGGAGCGAGATCACCGGCCACTTCCAGAAGACGCTGGTCGACATCCAGGCTCAGATTGAGCAACACAGCTCTCGAAACACCAAACTGTGCCGTGAAAACATCATCCTGACCGAAAAACTGGAGAGTCTCATGAAACAGTGCGAGACGAGGGAGCAGGTGAGTAAGGTCAAAGGTCAAATGCGTTAAAGCTTTGTAGATTGTAATGCGCTTCTAATATGAACAACTTTTAACGACATATTAACAAAATATTGATCAAAGTAAATACTAGAGCTGCAATAATTAGTTATAATTGATTAGTTGATTGAAAGAAAAATAATGGGCAACTATTTTGATAACTGATTAATCATTTAATTAGTTTCAGGACTCTTCTTGTTTGTAATTATTTGTTCTCTGTGACAAGACACATGAAGATGTGATGTTGAGTTTTAGGAAATTGTGACGGACATTTTTTTAAACTTTTTATAGACAAACAATTGATTTAAAAAATAATAGTCAGATTAATTGATGATGAAAATAATTATTTTATTTTATATATATATATTTATGTATATACTCTACATAGTCTGCACAGCAAGACTTATGCAGAAAGTATGATTTAATACACATGCATTAAATAATATTTAATATGTAAGTAATGTATATATATATATATATATATATATATATATATATATATATATATATATATATATATATATATATATATATATATATATATAATATTTTATTATTTATATGTATCAGTTCCTGTATATTTCATAGAAGTAGAAGAGTCGAGTGCATTTCTCCACATTTAGGTTTATACTTTATATAGTTTCAACACACTTTGAAACTTTACTGCAGAGCTGAATCAACAGAGAATTAATTATCAATTAGTTTGAGGATCAAATTTTATTGACCAAATAATGAATCATTTAAATGATAAAACGGCAGGTTAATCAGTAATAATAATAATTGTTAATTTCAGCCCTGCTGAACTCTGTCAGTTGTGTTTAACATTACTTCAGATTCTGTCTGTTGAAGACAAATTTCTTTTCTCTCTGCAGAATTTGGAAAAGATCAACAAACATCGTGACCTGCAGTGCCAACTGAGCGAAGCCAAACTGCAGCAGGCCAACGCTCTGCTGGCCAACGCCGAGGAGAAACACAAGAGAGAGAAAGAATACGTGAGTATGAACAAAGTGAAATACTCGATACACAGAAGACAGATTGATAAAATGGTACAATGAGTTCTCCCAAAATATAAAGTATTTACTGAACAATATTTAGTTTTGGTAATTTTTATCACCATTCACATATAAGAACTGTAAAAACAAACAAAAAGATGTAAAAAAAAAATTTTTTTAATTATGTATGTAAAATAGATGTTAAACAAAGTTATGTAAAAAACAACAACAATTTTTTTAAACGTATGGTATGTAAAAAAAATGTTAAAGAAATGTATGTATGTAAAAAAAAAAAGTATACATGGAAAAATATGTTAAAGGGGACTTATTATGCTTTTCCTTATTTTCAGTACAGTCAAATAAGTGTCAAAGTGTCAAATAATAAGGTAAATGTATGTAGAATTAATCCTTGTGATCAGAAAGCACCGACTTCACACTGCTCTGAACACTCCAGTATTTTTTTTCTACTTTCAGCCCGAGCCGACGTCAACTTGTGACTGACTTCTTTATATGCGACTTTTCCGCATTTTACCAACGAAAGTGCAGCTAAACGAGCTGCTGCTTGATTGTTGACATTGATCTTGGCTGATAATGAAGAGAAGAGAGAGAGAATTATAGGTTTGATAACAGACGGTGACGCAGCCTACAAAGTCCAGGTGTTAAATCCGAGTATCACAACAAACAAATACTTAATATTTACACACTCAAGTTTTCCACTGAAGAGCCGTGCTGGTCCCCACAGCAGCAGATAGCAGCGAGCACTGACTGAACAGAGCTTTAACAACTGAAATGATGAATGGCCGCTGATCAGAGTCTCGTTGCTCTGAGTAACCTGGAAGAAGCAGCAGAGGACGTAAACACAGCTCCTTCCTCAAACCTCTCAAAGCAACACGATCAGGCTGATATGCAGTGAATTTGCTTTTGAAATGCTATATGAGCAGCAGCAGCAGGCGTGCAGCAAAGTGTGAGCAGAGCACTGACGGCTTAAATACGCCGCAATGATTATAAGGGTGCGCTGAATATATGTTACAGTGAGAAGAGTACGGCATGTGAGTGGAGCCGCAGCTCAAAGTGGGCTGCCTGAACCAGCTCGTAGGCGTCACTTCATGTATGCAAAAAATCATTTTTGAGGGGTTCATTTTTTTAAAAAAAAGTATGTATGAATGATTTATCTTATTCTATTTTAATTCATTTTTAAATTACTTTTAAACTGAATTGAATTTTCTCGTTTATTCCTTATTGATAACCTACTAGGCTACTGTTTATATCACATATTCAAATATTCACTATTCAAGCATTCAATTTCTGATATCAGTCTTCATTAACGTCGACTTTTTCTACTGTTGTTGCCATTTCATGTCATTTGATATTTGTTGAACTTCATTACAAGTTCATTCATGGACTACGATTGATCGTGAAATCAATTAAACTTGATTAATATTCATTTTGTAAACAAAATTTTGATTGTTTTTGTAGAATCTGTATTTCACATATGATGCTCAGTTGTAGTGGTTTCCTTATACATTTGTATGACTGTATGAACACTTTAGTAATTCTTAATGAATCAACATCCCCCAGTTTGACTGTACATTATCTCTGTCACCGTAGTTGCTTAGAGAGACGCTTGACAAAACAAGGAAATTCACCGAAATGAAGGAGCAGGAGCTGGCCCTAAAGAAGCAGGTAAAGAAGCGTCTTTAATGTGTCTCTGTCTGTTCTCTCCTAACCAGTTACTGGTTCAGGCTGCCGATTGGAAACTGCAGGCTCAGGCACTCAAAGAGCAGGACACTGTGATGCAGGCACAGGTGAATATTCACTGACCAGACTAACACGCTGACCACAAGGACAGGTAGCACATAACTGCAGGGTAGGGTTTAAATTTAACATAGTTACAGATAAACAAGGCTGTAGCTGGGATTTTGGATTTTAGAAAGTCGTTAAAACAAGCCTCATCCCATCAGAAAATTTAGAATCATTTCATTTTTAATTTATTACATTTTTCCATGTTATATGTATTCAGCTATCTGCTCAATTAGATTGTCTGTAAATTGTATTACCCAACATACAGACACAAATTCCTTGTCCACACAACCAGGGATATGGGATGTACAGTACTGTATGTTTAAATATTACAGAAAGTAAACCACTAAACACTTTTATTAACACTGTTACTAAAACACAGGTGGGCCCAAAGGACAAAATACATACAAAAGCAAAAGCGCAAACATAATGGAAATATGCTACATATGAACAAACGCTACAAATTGTAAAACACAAGAGAAGTGTTAAAATTAAAGCACAGACATTAGAAAAATGCCCTTCAAATCCAAACGTACAAAAAATGCTTAAATATACAAAGAAGTACTTTAATTTTTTGGTATTGTTTGTGTTTTCACTTTTGTATGTGTCCAAGTGCCATGATATTGTTACATAACCATGTCCAAAACATTTAAAAACATTAACATTTAAAGATCATTCTTGAGCTTTGAGAGTTGATCCCACCACATGGTTCATTTAGGGTCTGTGCACATATTATTAGGGGGGAGGGAGGGTCAGAGAAGGGGTATGGCAATTTAATTTTATTTTTTGTTGAAGTCATATATTTTGAGAAAGCTGGGGAGTGTCTTTTAGTTTTTTCATACCCCAAATTTTGTTTTATCTAAGCTGTGTGCAAGCTTTATCATATAAAAAGAGATGAATTTGATCAAAAAGATTGTTTTCATGAGGTGTAATAACTGTTTATTTTGCAGCTCTTTATCAAAAATAGATCATTTTGTCAATACTGAAGGGAGGGCACTGCAGGGTATAGGTGAATTAAGGATCCAAAAAACATTTTTAAAATCGCAAAAAAGAGTCTTGCAACGAGACATTTAACCAATAACTTCAATGCAGTCCCTTAGTCACTGGTCTGGAGCTTGCAGTTGTATCATCCAATCATTGCTGGTGGCTGGTTGTAATTTCCCTTCATGACATTTCAGCCTGTTGTCCACCTTTCTGAAATGTTCATGTCCGTGTCTGTCTGTCCACAGTTGCACCTCTACTCTCAGAAGTTTGAAGAATTTCAGGAGACGCTGGCCAAGAGCAACGAAATCTTCGCCCGCTTCAAGACAGAGATGGATAATGTAGGTGGTGACCACCGATATGTGAAGCCGTGTGGGTGTGAATGAGATGTTCCGGCGCCCACTAACTGGGACTAGTTTGTCTTTGTCTTTTATGTGAGATGCCAAATGTGCAAAAGTGAATGGAGTTAATAATTGAGAGAGGGTTATTGATTTTAATGAAAGTGAAGTGTTTCATAATTAATTTCTTCCCTGTACAGTATTATTGTCTTGTCCAGTTATCTTCTAGTTTTAAATTCTTTTCCCCTTACAGATGTCAGAGAAGATGAAGAAACTGGAGAAAGAGTCGAACGTGTGGAAGACGAGGTTTGAGAACTGCAACAAGGCTCTGAATGATATGATGGAGGAGGTATGTTGATGATGTTTCCTCATAAATCTGAACTTCCTGTTGAGTCTGATTGATCTAAATATCTGTGACGGGGGAGTGTCTACTTAGTTCCAATGATAAACCAAATGATAAACCATCTCTCGTCGTCTCCTCTACTGTTACATATGATGCTCCTTTCAGATCCATTCAGGCACTTGACTCTACCCAACCCAGTTAGAGTATAATTTTCTAGTTTCATTCTCATCGTATCTCACTCATTCGCTTCTCATTTTCCTCCTCCCTCCTGTTCCTGTTCCAGAGAGCTGAGAAAAATAAGGAGTACGACATGTTCGTACTGAAGATTCAGAAACTGGAGCTGTTGTGTCGTGCACTGCAGGACGAGAGGAAAATCCTCTATGACAAGATCAAGGATGTCCGCCACGCTAACTCCAACCTCCCATCAAGGATCTTGAGCAACTTGATGAACCACGATGAAATCGCCGTCACTACGGATGCTGACGAATCTGTCCTGACCTCTGCGGAGCCTCAGGAGCCTCAGAAGGAGGACCCAGTCCTGACAGAGGACATCGCCCGACTGAATGCGGAGCAGGCCAAGCTGCAAGAGCTTGCTGACTCCCTGCTGGCAACACCCATCGACAATGATGAAGAGCAGGAAGATTTAGACTTTGAAGAAGACATTGTGGCTTCTGCTTTTGCCCACTTCCACAACAAATCTAAGGCCAAACAGCAGGCAGCTGATGTCCAATCAGATGCAGCAGAATCAGTTCTCCCACAGGAAGGTAAAGCTGAAGAGGCTCAAAAGCCAGATGTGCCACCAGCTGAGGAGAAGACTTCTGAAACGACACCAACAGACCCAAAACCAGAGGCAGTAAAAGATGAATCACAAGTTGAGGTCAAACCCGATGAGGAGATCCAGCAGCAGCACTCTGAAGAGACACCAGAGCCTGAGAAAATCCAGATCAATCCACCAACAGACAAAAAACCAGAAGCAGTAGAGATCCTGGAGGAGGCTGGTGAGGTCAAACCAGCGGTCAAAGAAGAAGGTGAGACAGTCCAGCAGCAACCAGAAGAACCTGCACAGGTAACAGAAGCAGCACCAACCAAGTCAGAGCCAGCTCCAGTCTCTGAAAACACGCCTCAAACCGCCGCCGTTGCCTCCAACGCCAACTCCTCCAACGCCAACTCCTCCAAGAAGCAGGCGCCAAAGAAAAAGAAGAGGAGGAACGGCAAGAATGCTAACTAAACGTTAGGATGTGCTGACGGTGTGTGTGTTTGTGCGTGTGTGCGTGCGTGTGTGCGCGTGTGTGTGGTGTTATTTATACTTTGCCTGTGCACCTTTTGTAAAGGTTCAAATCTTTACTTTGCCTCAAGTGGTGCAGCTGAAGTGATTCATTTTCTCAAGAATCAATATCACCAGATGAGAACACACAAATAAACCAGCTGTATTTTACAGTTTAAATGTCTGAATGAACATTTAGTTTGGCAAGACAGAAGAGATTAAAGTTTTAACTGAACTCTAAGGATGTCTAAACTGAGATGAGCAAGCAATGAGAAAGATTTCTAGTCAGAAATATTAAATGTTAACAAAAGTGCCATAAAGAGTTTAAGTTTTGCCAGAACAAAATCATTGTTTGGTCTCTATGCCAGTGAAAATGCAGTGTCTCTTTTAAACCAGAAACCACAATGCACTTTGGCAACTCCAATAAAGTGATTTCTTTTGACAATTTTACATTTTGTGTGCTTTCTGATTTTTTTTGCATCCCAGTTATCCAAGATTTTTGGTAGCTTGAATATCCATATTTCTTTCATGTACACACACTGCTTTACTTATCAGGATCCAGATTGAAATAATAATAAAAATCTTATAATAATAAACCTTTGATAAACATGCTTTAAACTTGCGTCCATCACAGCGTTCCCACGGAGTATTTGTTGTGTGTGTCCTCAGAAATGAACGTTACCTGAAATGACCTGTGAGGCCGGTACAGTGTCTATAAAATCCATCTTGGAAGTTTTCATGTTTTGTCTGTTTTACATAATTTAATCAAAGTTGATTTAATGTAATGTTAAGTGACTTGGAAATTTTCTTGACTTATGCTTTTCAATCACATTTTCTTTGAGTTGTTTAGAGTGTTTCTTTGCCTGCATGGTTTAGTTTTTGGCCATGATACTGTGAAGTTGGACCTTGCAGATACAGCTGGATTTATGCTACAATCAATTGAAACCACTAGACTAACTAATTACATGACTTCAAAAAAACACTTTCAAGTATTCAAGGAAGTTTATTGTCATTCCAGAACATGTTGGTACATGGAGGGAATGAAATTAGGTCACAGTTCAGAAAATAGCTTATCATCTGGAGCTAGAGAAGCCACTGCACTGCTGCGTGCTGCCATGAGTACAAGTATAATAGATGGCAATAAAGATACAGCAGAATAAAACAAATATTAACAAACAAGACAAAAATGACAGAAAAGCAAACCAAATTCCAACCTTAATCATGAAAATAAGGCTTAACCCTCAAACAACACTTTGAAGAAGCAAAGATTGGAAAAATATCCTTACTATCCAAAATATCCCCACTTGTCAGGTCTAAAACTCACATTGGTCCTCAAAAATTAGAAATACACATGGGCACAGATAAAAGTGTGGCCTACCAGTCTGGTCCATTTCCAGATTATCTCAGTTTGCAATGTTAACTCCCAATCAGTCACTTCTAAGCTTAAGAGAAATGCTGTGGAATAATAAAATACTGTAATATATTACCTGTTGCAAGCTTGGAAAAGTATTTCCGATGCTGCAATACAATTAAACATCCACTAGATGAAGGTGTTTTCCTCCACATGTGAATGGCTTTACGCCAGCCTGATTATATTGAGAATGCAATACAACTCTATAACCACTAGATGGAGACAGTGATCTTCATAATACATCTGTGTTGCATGAACATGGTTTTCAACTGTTTTTCAAGCCATTTGATTGGTTCATTATTTCCAGTTTTTGGACACATTTTGCATTCACATTTATTTTTGTGAACCTGTTTTTTCTTTCAATGAACTTCAGGAAACAGAAACAAAACGGCAGAGTTTCTGTTTCATTTATCCTTTCTTGTGACACCAAAGAGAAACTTCAAAAAACACTAAAGGCATTCATATAGGCTATTGTTGCTTATTTGTTCTGAAATCTAAACTCTTTTTTAGTTTTAGTTCAGTTAATTATGATGTTGAAAACAAAATGTACTGTCATTGAATAGTAGATGTTCAAATTCCCATTTTTTCTGAGCACATTAACAACTTCTCAGTTTATTTGTGGACCTTTTGATTACATCACATGATCTTTATTAGCAGGTAATGTCTTCTATTAAAGCACCGCAGTAAAGCACTAAACTGGACATTTCTCACATTTAGTGACACATTTTGATCAGATTCCAAATAAGTGTGTTTGAATGTTTAACTCTTGCATTGCTCTGACAGTGGAGAGTTTTGCTGTCTAATAATGAAATTTGTCACTGTGATGATAATAAAATCACATGGGAATACTGAGATATAACAAGAACAGGGCTATATCTAATGATGAATGGGTTCTAGTCCGGGAGCATTATTTAGCTTCCTTTGTGTTCATACAGATAGAGTTAAATGCTTCATTTTTAAAGTAGGTCAAATGTTCATTCACAGCCACTGGTGTGGTCTTTCATTTTGTCACTAAAGCTCTTGATCTGATCCACTTAAAATAAGTTCAACAGTAGAATAATCTTAAATTTCTTAAAAGTAAATGAGGGCAAGGGTCAGAGGTGACTAACAAAATGTATCAGAGACCAGAATCACTGTGAATAATATGAAAGGTAAATCAGCCTAAGAGATTTATTCCCTCCAAGAGACTTTTAAAATGTTTTTAGCCCCACATTTCACCCAAGAAAAAGAAAAGATGAGTACTACAGTGCTTGGGAAAATTAAAAAAAGAGGAGAAGAGAAGTACAAAGGGTTTTTAAAATTCAAGATAAGAGCTTAATAGAGAGTGGGGGAGAAGAGCACAGAGATATGGGAGAGAGGGATTTGATTTGAAGCGTTTTTTGAAGTGTTTCGACCTAGTGACAGAAGATAAGAGTTGACTTAATGAGTCTGTGTGGATGAATGTAGGATATGAGTAGAGACACTCTGATTTCAGGTTAGCTGAGTAATAATCTTGTCCTTAAATAAAGTTCAACATGTTAAGATTTGTCCAACCAGGGCAGCAAATAAATATCAGTTTCTGCACAAGTTACCTACTTACATTTACATTTGGCAGACGCTTTTGTCCAAAGTGATGTACAAATGAGGTTCAATCCAAGCTACAGTAGATCAAGAAGGAGCCTGAACACTCAGTTCCACCTAGACTCATCAGTCAGTCTCTAAACGCTTCACTCATAGGGACTAAGGACAATCTCCCAGGTTTTGTGGCTAAAACTGGGTGGAAACAATTAGAGAGTTTAAAAAAAGCCTGCATTGGAGAACCAATCCAAAGTCTTTAGGGTGGCCCTTCATATCGGGGACATGCAGTTCACTACGGAGGAGAATGGGGGGAGAGCATCATTTTCGGGAAGGCGTGTCCTAAGGGGCATAGGTTTGTTAGCCGCCGTTCTTGCCGCCGTTCAAACAACTACCGTGCATTCAGAAATCCCTAGACTTTGGTAGGTGGAGATCTCGGCTTGTCTGGTATCACAAGACTAAGTTCCACCTGACACAAGGCTGCAGCTGCATTAAGTTACATATAAGATCATAACAAATTACTTTTTTTTTGGTTTTAAGAGAGGAAAGGGATTCTGCTGACCAAATGGAGAACTTGTGCCACCACTGAGAGATGATACAAGAGAAGATTATGGAGTGACTGTAGGACCAGTTGCTGTTCATTTGCAGATCATAGTGAGGAACAGATTAAAAGATGAGGCTGGCAATTTTCTAGATTTTTCTTATTGTCAACAAATCTCATGCACAGAGCCAAACCAACAATTTACTGATCTACATGTGTGTGTATCTGAAGCCTGATATATCTAATTCCTCTGTGCCATAGACCACCATTATTGTCCAAAACTATTTAAAAAAAGGTCAGTGAATCACACCGCTGCACTGGGTGACATGTTCCTTCATTATGAAGAGTTTGGTAATGTTAGTTTGTTTAGAAATGGCACCAAAGACTAATAACAGTGATCAGGTTTTCAGTCTTTTGAGAGTAGTTCTGTGTAAAGCAGACTCCACTGAGCATCTGTGGCAACTCTGTCTCCTAGAAATTATGTTCATACATTACTAAATTACAACAGCAAATACATTTTATTATAAATGTAATGCTGCTGAACCACGTTTTCTCTCAACAAAATTAGAAAATCGACGTATCTAGTTGTTTTTTTTTCACCAAAATATCTGATCTTGGAGAGGGAGGGAGGGGATATTGGGTATTGGGATTGGGATGGGGGGAGGAATACCTGTTAATGCAAATCTTGGGCTAGATTAAAATATGTTATTTCACGGAGTCTATCATCATCTCATTCCATTTTTATTATGTGGTCTCTGATTGTAAAAGTTAATTTTTCCATGTCCAAAATTTGTTCTATTATTGATAGCCATGAATTTAGTTTTGGTGAATTTGGCTGTTTCCATGTCCTTGTTGATATGTGGATGTTGATATGAGATGCATGTCAGTCGATTTTATCTTTCCTATTAAACCTAAAATATTTTCTAGTTTCAGAGGTTCTTTTAAGACAGAAATATACTTTAGGATTTTCTCAACTTCTCCCCCGAAGGTTATCAATATTGGACACGTAAAGAATGTGTGTATAATTTTCTACTTGTTCTTGTTCTTGTTCTTTAGCATCAAAAATGTGTCCTCTGTCCAGTGTTTTTGTTTTGTTTTTAAAGAAAACTGGTTTTTCATTAAGCAAATTCAAGCAGTAGCCTATAGACCTGCTATTAAAGTGCACAACACGTAATGTGTATTACAGAGAACATTCTCTGGGAAAGTCCCTGATGAAACAACGCTTGGCCCACCGGCTGCATGAAGCTATCACAGAGATATACTGTATGTCACAGTGGGTGAAGATCCCCCCGCAGGGTACTCGTGCTCACTATAGAGAGCTTTGTCCTCCTCCACAGTTCTTCTCAGAGCGATGGCAGCAGCAGACGTATGTGCAGGGGTATCATGGGCTTCACTGCATCTTTTTATTCGGTTCTATCTGTGTGAGTTTTCTCTAACTCATTCAGTATTCAACGTGCTCCGTGACCACTGACACACTGTCAACTCTGGGCACGTTACGCACACACAGTCATCTCGGTGGAGAGCCGTTATGTGCACTACAAGCTCAAGCTGTCATACACTCAAGCTCTCTTGTAATTTATTTGTACGAGTCTTTGGGACTGCCACAGTGCGCAACGGCCGTCCCTGCCTACTCACTGTGTGTATGAAGTGTGTGTACATGCACAGGATGATCATATGCTACTCACACCATCATGGATCAGTGAGTTATTTGCCCTCTCATTCCTGCTATGCTTACATTTGAGACTTTTACAGTGAATTGTAGAATATTGTTCTTTATTTTAAAATGAAGGCTATTTTAAAATTGTAATCCTGTTGATAATCCCCATTTTCACTAAATGTATGGGTATTATGTGTCTGATTAAATCTTTTTTTCTGTAACTAACGGAATACAGTTTTTTGTATCCCAATAACATAATGTCATTATTCTGTTACAAGTCTGTTTATAAGACGTAATAAAGTATCTCTGATTGTGATGTTTTAAAGTTTCCACTTAAGGAGTCTTTCCAGTCTTCTGCAAATATGTTAATTTCTAATTGTTTTCCCCATTTCCCTTTTACTTTATTATCTACAACGGTGAGTTTATGCAATATTTTATGAATATTTGAAGGATTTTCTCAAGTTTTATTTCAATTTTGAATCATGTATTGTGTTAAATCAGTTTTTTGATTTGTCCTCTTCTAAATATTTCATGATAGAACTTCTCATCTGTAAAAATTTAAAGAAATGTTTTTGGTCTAACTCATATTTGGAGGCTATCATTTCATATGAATTTATTGTGTGTTTTGTAAGTAATTGAGAGTATGTTACTAACCCCTTACCAGCCCAGCAATCCAAGATTTTATCAGATCTGTTTGGGATAAAATCAGGATTGTGCGCCATTTCTCTAAGATACACACATTCTCTATCTTTAGGGTTTTGCATCTACATTTCCAGTTACGTTTTAAGATATTATAGTTTTAAAATAAGGGTTTATGAATAAACTATCTTACAAAGGAGATCCCCACATTGGGTCTTGAACTCTAGTCTCCGACTGCGCGGACTACTGAGCTAAAAACCAGTGCACTGCAGATGTGCAGCCAGACGTCTGCTTATCTAGACACCCGTAACATAGAGACAGCACAGCGTGAAACATGTAGGGAAGAACTTCAAAGGTGATTCTTGCTTTGCACTTTTCATTTATTGCCTATTTTTTTACAACCTAACTTTGTGGAGAGGAGAAGGGGAACAACAGGTTATGGAGAGTCCCTTGAGAGCACTTCGCTTGAGTCAGTAGCTCAGCTTTATCTCTGGGGAACATCCCCAACTTGGGAGTGATGTCCAAATAAGGAAATGTGCGTCATGCAGCAGGTGGATGTAACTCCCTTCGTTGAGACCTGCTGATAGACGCAACAGCGGAGCAGAGGAGAGAGACTGAGATAGTGATGTATCTGACCGACCCACACCCTGGTATTTAACTTTTTTTTTTTCTTCCCAAAAGCAAATAATTTTTGAAATATTTGTATGAAATAAATGTTCGTAAAAAACCCACTATTTGCGCTTTGCTGAATAACGTATCTGTATCTGGGCAGAGAGAGAGTGAAATGAAGCTAAAATAATAAAAATAAAAGAGAAAGAAAAAAAATTGTCAGCTCCAAAAGTTTGGATTTCTTCAACCATTTCTACTCTCATGGTTGTGAAGGCGTACAACTATTCACCTTAAAAATATGTACAAATAAAAATTCTTCAATTTATCACAGACAGCGATACCACTGTTCCTCTAGTCCCTATTTATTAAACCATGTCATTATAAGAGCGGGAAAAAAGAAACAAAGAAAACATCTACCTTATTTTGTTTTTACTCTTCTCCATAGCCTGTTTAAACATTTATGTACTTTGCAAACTTATTACATATTTAACTCATAAACACACTTCTTCCAATATAAATTATTTTTTCATGGTATATAAACCTTTAGCAGTTGTATTGCAGTGCCAGTACGTCTATGTATACTCTGGGTTTACTCTGCTATATTCTGTGTAGATATACCACACACTCAGACCACACTTAGACATACACATGATCATTTATACAACACTGGATGTAGAAGTCGAAATGTCATCTTTCTCCTTTTAGACAAAAGATTCTCTTGTTTCCCTTCTTATGTATCCCCCACTCTCACATCCCCCCGCCTTTCCATCCCATTCGCACTTGTGTTCACACACACACATACACGCACTCAAACACAGGGAGGGAAAGAGAGAAACCATCACAGTAGCTCATGCATCAGTCCATAAAGTTATCCTAGTGTCTGTAAATTAGGCCTATATAGTTGTAAATAGAAAAAAATAAAGAGGAAAAAGGTCCATCAGGCAGATAATGTCAGCACTTAGAGTTCAACAGTATGTCGTTAGTCTTCAATGTGAGATCTGTCTTTTATTCCCCATTAGATCATTTCCCACTGTTGCACTTGAATGCAATTTTCCTGTCCCGTTTGTTTCTCCGTCTGACTTGTAGAAACCTTTCCGCTCCAGATCTTGCTAGTTCTGCACTGCTGTAGATGGTTGCAGTGCCATCCTTCTTGAACACTTTGAGTTTTGCTGGGAGCCAGGATGTGTGACTTGACCTGTTGCTCTCATAGTTGTTCTCACACAGCTCCGTATGCAGCCTGATGTTGTCCAGGTCCAGGTACATGCGTGCACCATTGGGGAGGATCTCTTTCTTTGACCAGGCTGCCTTCAGCACTTCTCTCTTACTATCATAGTTGGCGAGGTGCACAATGATTGGTCTCTTGAACCGATCCCCTTCCTTTAGCATGCCTACTTTATGTGTTTGGGTCATTTCCATCAGTAGAACATCTTTAAACATTTCTGGATGAATGCAGTCATGTTGTTCCCTTCACTCTGTTCAGAAATGTTGTAGATGCATACATTATTTTGCCTGGATTTATATTCAATATAGTCCATCTGATCTCCATCTCAATGATGTGACTGTTAAGGTCTTTTAGTGTTTTCTGGTGCTTAAGCTTTTTTCCTCCAGTTCACCTCCAGCTCTGATACTCTGGTGTTCATTGTCTCCGCATCTTGTCGTAAATCTGTCGTTTGTGGCATTATTTTGTTAATGTCTTGCTCTGTGTCAGCTCGGAAGTCTTTGAATTTCGCCCTGAAGTCTTTAATTTCTCCAGAGATGGAGTCCTTCAGCCTCACAATTAATTGTTTTACCTCACTGGTATCTGCCATTGTTTGTGTTCCTGTTGTGTCTTCATTTTGTAGTCATCACCAATAAGTTTTATTAACTGCATTTTTTCTTAATATTTAGTTAAATTTAACTTATTTGCTGAATATTTGGGGTTTTCAGAGTTTCAAGCTCCCACCGCCATTGATCATGTGACCATTTATTAACATTTACTGTAAGTAACACCACCATCTTTCACTAACCTGAAACAAAGTGCTTTTGTTGTCTAAACCTGAACACACACAGGATTCAGGATGTGAACTGGAGTCTGTGGTGTCGGAGTCCTGCATCTTGTACACCCACCATCCACCCTGACCTCCTCCGTCCGTCTTCAGAGCTTCATTCATTTGACAAAATGTTACCTGTGAACATAATCCAGGCAGCAACTACCTTTGCTAATGTAACATAATTGGGAAAACAATTTAGTTGTATATAACCATAATTTCTAGAAGACAGGGATGGGTGCGGATGTGTTTTTGTTTACAGCTTCACTAGCTTGTTATGCTACAAATCACAACCTATTGACTTTGTACTGAAGTTCTGAGAAATTTATAATGTAGCACAAAGTCAAGAAGTTGTGATATGTAGCACAACAAGCTAGCAAAGCTGCCTGCCTTACACAGAACTACTCTACGGAGACTGAAAATGTGATCGCTGTTAATAGTCTTTGGAGCCATTTCTAAACAAACTAACACGACCAAACTCTTCATGATGAAGGAACATGTCACCCAGTGCAGCTACGTAGCTCACTGATTTATTTTTGGTAGTACTAGTAGATCAGTTCATGGTTGGTTTGGATCCAAACATGAGATTTGTTGACAGTAAGAAAAGCATAGAAAATCACCAGACTTATCCGTAATGGTAAGCTGAAGGTCAGTCCTGCAGCACTGACAGTCAAAGCTCATGAAAAAAAAACAGAATTATGTGCAACCTGTGAGGGGCTGCAAATCCTGACAGTGTAACAGGAGCCGCAGGTGGAAAATGTAAAGCAGTCTCAATTCTTATGCACGCTCCTGCCTATCTGCGAAAAACATGCAAGACGCCTGTCTGCATGCAGGAGACAAGGTTCTCATGAGTGAGTGATTAAACTAAGCCGTGGCACACATAGATGTTAGAAATGACTCTGACAGAGAGAAAGAGAAGAGAGATGTTAATGTTCTACCTGCTGACCTTTCTATAATCCACTCAAAGTCTTTATTACACATTATTTATTACATCACTGTTCTTCCACACCATACAGGAAAAAAAACATTTCGTTATGGAGCTGCTTTGTGTCATGTTGAAACAGGAAAGAGAGAAACATAAACTGTTGGCACAAAATTAGAAGAACATTATTGTCTTAAACATTCCTAATATTTCTGGTGTCTGACCCTTTGTAGGCAAAAAACAGCTTCTACTCATGACCCCCCTTTACAGATTGATTGATCTTTTAGCACTTCAATCAACAACAACAACAAAAAACTGCTTAGCACTTATAGAGGTGAGAAAAAAAGCACACAGTTTATCTGTAAGGTTTAGGGGACAGTTGTGGTCGTGGTTTAAAAGAGACGACAAGTTCACAGTTCACAATGTCACGTGATCTTCTTCTTTGCTCCCGCCATAATTACTACAGCAGCTCGACGGCGCCGTAACTCGAACATAAATATGCGTTGTTTTGGGTGAGTCGCGTTTCCTGAATCTCTACAATGGAGGTGAAGTTATTACGACCCAGAGTCAGAAAGACCACAGTTAATTAGACCCAGATTGGCCACAATTACACCGTTGAGTGTCTGCATACTTTTAATAAAATATAGTATAGCTCTGAACACTAAACTAACAATCAAAACCTCACCTTTAACCCAAATACAAAACTCAAAACTATAAAAAATTCATAATCAAAACAGCAACAGGTCTCAATGATCACACCTCAATACAAATATTGTACTTATTGTAGTAAGAAATTCAAAACAGTTGCTCAAATATAATGTTGATCAGGTGCCCGAGTATATCAGCTGCTATGACGCTTAAATCTCCTGAAGGCAGACAGACGAGGACCGACTCCGCAGCATCTGATCAACAGGGTTGTCACATTTTGTGCTTTTCAAGCTCCAAAAATGCACCTTTTTAAACTTTGGAGAAATGTTTAGTGTGTGCAGTGTTAAGGAACAAAGATGAGTATTTTGCTGCAGGGATGATCTCCGGTCAGCAGTTTGACTTTAGAAGATTTAAGATGGCAAAATGAATCCAAGACGTTATTTCATAAATCACTTCCCCCCGAGGGCTGTTAAGCGACCTTTAACTTATCTTTGTTGCGAAATATGTGAGCGTGGCATCACAGAGGTTTTTATTCAACACAGTCTCGACGCTTATATTTTGTAGTCACGCTTTACACATGTTGCATAAAGACTGAACTAACCCCTGCACACTGAAGCATCTTTATATTGCGTTTTTACAAATCATATATAACACAAGTAACACATATGGAGACCCTGCTGGAAACTGAACTCCTGTGTAAATAAACTGATCATCTGAGCTACAAAAGCACTGAGATGAACTTGCATTTAGGCAAGAAACATCCCTGATAATACACTCTTCAAAACATCTGTTTGCAACGTGTGTTGTGCTCACATTGTTGGACTTAAAGAAAGGTAGTGAAAGATATATCAGTAGTGAATCACGAGCTTGTCTCAAACTCGTGAGATAAGCTTAACCAGTTCAGACCTGATCAGACTTCAGGGGGATTTCTCTGACTGCTTCTGTTGTTTACTGAGATCACTCTGTAAGAGCTGCTTTTTGATAAAATCAACTATGAACGTCAAACTGCCTTTGGAAGGAAGAAAAACCTCCCAAAATATCCTTACTTTACAAAACTGTCCTCTCTGTAAGAGGTCAAACACTTAGATTGGTTTTCATGTTGGAGAAAAAAAAAAAGCAAAGAAGCTTAAACTAGTATCAGTTATTGTTGCTTGAATTCAGTTATTTCCTCTTTTGTTTCATCTTTTTGTGCTTTTCATTAATCTTTCTTCCATCCTGCGTGTTTCTGGATGACAGCTGAGTTGTGTTTGATGTGGATATGAGTGTCGAACAGGAAGATAATCTCCTGTAACACACACATTCACCTCTGTCAGACTCATGTTTCTGTCTGACAGCTGCCGCATGTCAGAAGAAATCCATATCACACCAGGAGAGCTGTGCGTGAGTGTGTTTTCTATCTTTGTGAGGACCAGATTGAGTCTTAGACTCACAGCGTGAACAACTCTGTCTCCCAGAAATTACTAGAATTACACACTGCTAATTTATTTTGTCAGTTATGTCTTGAAGGAAAGTGCTAGGATTATGTTCAGTGAAAATATTTTTTGCAGAGAAAGTGACTGATCTGCATGCAAGTTGTACTGAGATGTGGATGATGAACATACAAAGCGGTGCAGGACTTTGACACCAGAGACCGAAGTTCACATCCTCAGGTTTGGTGTCGGAAGAAGTGGGGACATTATGAAGTTAAATTTAAAGAATATATAAATAAATATAAATAAAATATTACATTTTTATTAAAAATTGTTTTAAAAAAAAGTTAAAAGTATAAGGAAGAATTGTTATCATTAGTTTTGCAGGTATTTGGACAAATCTTTGAACTGATGATGGTATTAGATGGAAAAGTTAAGCATCACCAAAGTGAATACAATTCATCCAACATGAATTTCTGGACCAAATTTGATGGGAATCATCCCAAAGTTGTTGAGATATTTCAGTTTGAATCAAAAATTTGAACCTAGACATAGCTAGAGGAAAAGTCAGACATTGATCCTCTTGGGAACATGAATGTCTGTACAGCATTTCATGTGGTTTTTTAAATATTTCTGTCTGGAGCAGCCGACTGAACCAACGTGTTTATCATCAGAAGTGTTTCCAGCTGTGGTTCAGAGGTCTGCAAAGGCCAGTTTGGATCCTGTTCCTGTCCAGTTCACTTGGGTTCTGGTCTGGTGTTGTGTTTGTGTGTGTGTGAGTGTATCTCTCTATCTGGGGCTCCTATCATTACTGATGCAGTGTGTAATGATGTTGGCTCTATTGAGCTCCTCACAGCTCAGTGCACAACCAATGATGTGTGTCAGGACTGATGGAGACTCTATCTGCTGGATGCTGCTGCCTGTAATGAACACAGAGAACACAACTGCGGACAAACACACACACACACACACACACACATATTCACACAGTATATATGTATACAGTGCGACTATGCACAAACAGCACATATATGAGGAGTATAAAGGTCATGTAGCCTAGAAAACTCATGTTTTCTCAAGATATCAGATAATTCTTTGCAGTGATTGTGATTTGATCGGACAGTTGACTGCGGTTGTAATTTCTGCCTGTCAGACCTTCACTACAGTACAGTTTTCCACTTTGGTGCCAAACACTTGAGCTGTGGCCACATCTCAAGACTGAATGTGTCATGATGAAGCTGTCTTATTTCCAGAGGTCCAAAGGAGTAAAACGTGACAGAGCTTTTAGCTTTTTCTCCTGCCTTTTTTAAAGGAATATTTTGACAGATTGGGAACCATCCTTATTGGTATTCCTGCTGAGAGACGAGAAGATCGATGCTACTTTCATATCTGCTAAATATGAAGCTACAGCCAGCTGCTGGTTAGCTTAGTTTACCATAAAGACTGGACATTAGGCGAAACAGTTAGCCTGACTTTCCAAAGGTCCAACAAACAAAATCCACCTGCCACCTACGAAAAAGAAGTGTATCAATCTTTCTGGAGTCTCTGCTAGTTGCTCAGAGCCAATAAATAGCCTAGTTCAGCACATAACTCCTTGCAAAATGGTGTATTGATGTCTTTGCACCTTGGTTTTTGTATGGATTAAACAAAGAGATGTTCATTAATTAGCTTTAGAGATGCTGGTAGGTGGATATTGTTACCTTTAGACAGATCCAGGCTAGCTGTTTTGTGTTTCCAGTCTTTGTGCTAAGCTAAACATATACATATATACATTTATTTGTCCCACAAATTACTTTTTACTCGAGCAAAATAGCAAAATCTTTTAGATTTATATCTACATTTTGACACAGAATCTTTTAAAGTTTAAAGAAATATCTTCAGTGTCTCCTGAATGTTTGACCTACACACTCCGAAGCTTCTTCACTCTCTCCGCCTCTCTCTCTCTGGAACAAACCGTGGGTGAGAGTCGAGTCAGCTAAACGACTACATCTTCATGTAGGAGCTGCTAACTGTGTGAAATCACAGTGTGAATAGTGCTGCTGCAGCTCACTGGCTGGGAAACATTACCCGCTGATGCACTTTCACTTTGACCTTGAACTCTCTTTGTCTAATCAATACTTTACTTCACTGCACCTGCTGGATGTTTGACAGAACACACTCTGCCACTTCCTTACACACACACACACACACTCAGATATTATCCTCTCACTAACACTTTCTCAATTAGCCCATGAATTAATTATTGCACAGCACACTTTGCCCTTAAAACAGCACCGGTTCTCTTTAAGGTACTTGGCAGGTCGGTTGTTTCTGCATCTTGGAGAAGTTGACGCAGTTTTTCTGTGGATTTCAGCGTCTCAGTTGCTTCTGTCTCTTCAGGTGATCCCAGACTGACTCCAAGATGTTTAGATCAGGACTCTGTGGGGGCCAAACCATCTGCTGCAGGACCCCTTGTTCTTCTTGTTGATAGTCTTGTATTATGGATAAGATTATAAACATCTAAAGTGCCCTAAAACTTTTGCAGAGTGCTGTACATCTACACATAATATACACAGTGAAATGAAAACTAGATTTTCTAAATTCTAATCCTTGTTACGTGCGAGATATGTGTCAAAAAGTATTATTATCATTATTATTATAGAGTATTTGTTATTTTTTTAATTTCAAAACCCCTCTTTTTGCTTCCTGTAAAATGTCTCACAGCAGTCTGTGCACATCCTAACATGTTATCAGGTGCGTAAGCTAAAAGGCAAAGACAACCTCCAGAACAAAGAGCGCCCACACACAATGAGTAGACGCTCCCAAAAAGGCGATTTTATTCAGTAAAAATTATGACGTTTCGACTTTACATCTTGTTACAAAGCTACGGCCTAGGGGAAATCCTGACGCAACATGAAAACGAGGCTCCGCTCTTCCCAGATCCTCAAGAACCACCAGCATCAAGTATTTATTGCACACAACTATTTGGGGGATATTTTGGCTTCAGGGTGGGTTAACAGCAAAATAACATACAAACTGAACTGAATTAATAAACCCTTAAATTATCTACTCAAGGCAAAAGTAAGCAAAAATACATAATTCCCATTTTTGTTGCCCAGTTCACTTTTTTGTCATCTTCATAACGCGTCGAGATGCTGTTATGAGCTCCTGTTGACGTTTGTCCTGTTTCACACTTTGTGTTTATGTTTTCTGCTCACTCTTATTTTAAATTTTTCTCTTTTCAGCGGATACACTACTAAACCTGAAACTCTACAAGTCGCTTTCTATTAATTTCACCATTATTCATGTTCCTTAAGCAACCAAAACAAACAGTGCTCTGGGTCTTTTTTCCCTGTTTCCCAGTGTGACCATTGAAATCATGTTTGAAGTGAGAGGTTTCTCTGCTTCATGTCGAGAGATTTTTTTTAGCCTCTAGTACTTTGTTTCTCCAAAAAAAAAAAAAAAAATAACCTCAACAAAGCACATGCAGCCTCTCTGGTGCACATTGCTTCCTTTGAAAATAACAAGAAACATCCACAATAAGGAATATAGAATATTTTGGGGATATATATGCAAAACCAGTCTCTGTGTTATTATATATAATATTTTGTTTGAAGTTTAAGCGTACCTTCAATTTTAAATAAAATGGGTTGCACTTTGCCAAAAAGCTAATCCTAAAATGAGTCTGAAAGCCTCTGCACAAAGGAAATCACAGTCTGCTCTCCTGATGTCCAAAATAGAGGCTATTTCTGTCTGAATCTGAGCCAAATTCAATTCAATTTCACTGAAAAGATAAAAGCAGGGTGTCAAATGTGTTCTCCTCCTCCTCCTCCTCCTCCTCCTCCTCCTCCTCTCTATTTTACTTCCCTACACCTGGTGTCTCTTTTCTTTTTTTTCTTACCTTTTTTTTCTTGTCATTCTCTCATTCAAACTCTTTGTCAACCCAACAAATGAGTTCAGTCACTTCTTTCTCTGGAAATGGCTTCTTAGCAGCAGTCAGACAACCTGCAAATTGTACCATTATGTGCAGACCTGTGTGTGTGTGTGTGTGTGTGTGTGTGTGTGTGTGTGTGTGCTGCAGTCCTGATGAAGCATTTGAAGGACAGTTTTTGGATGGATTTTCCAGTCGTAAAGTGCTGAGTGGGCCTTTTAGTCGTGCAATTTTCTCCTTATTCCTCACTCGAATTCCTCCTCTTCCTCCTCCTCCTCCTCCTCCTCCAGCAGCAAACTGTTACCTGAGAGAGCAGAGATGCAGTAGTTCCCCTGAGCAAGGGGACCCAAGTAGAGATGCTACGGGTAATACATTACATGTAGAGAAAGCTGGAAGAAGCAGCTCTTATAGCGCAGTGAAGTTTACACAAGTTACTTTATATATCAACGGCCATAGCACAAAACCTCCTATCTGCAAAATTTTCTGATTGGCAGATTTTACTTTGGATGATGAGATTTGGATATTCAGTCTGTCTGCAAGATAATCCCGCCCTTCGTTGTGACAGAAAAGTCACACAACAAAACAGAAACACAACGCAGAGTCCCTGAGTGTGTAGAGAGGCTACAGCACAAGTGTGTTACACAATCACTGAACATTCATTTCCAGTGGACGAAGAAGCAAATACACTGAATTTAAGGAATTTCCCACTTAAGGAATACTGACCCTAGTATACTACAATGTAGTAACTATTACATTTACTACATCTTTTTACCTGAGAACAAACTTAATTTTATTTTTAATTTAATTTTGATTATTAACTTAATTTAGAGCATCGTTTTGTAGAACCTCTTCCAACTTGCACCAAGTGCAAAAGCTCCTATCTGCACTTTGCAAGGCATTAATATCTAGTCAGTATCGTTAACACATAATATAGTAATATAGTCCAAAAACAGTGTATTATGTGTTGGGTATCCTTAACAAATAGCATTCTGCAAGAAAACAAGTTTTTTTTTTAGTTTTCTCAAAAAAGTGCATTTTTCAGATAAGAGGTTTTGCTCTTCGATATTCATGCTACAAAAATAACAAGTATATATTGTCTTTTTACTGTCTATGAACTTTATGACATTATTTTAACTTCAGCTTCCACTATTCAGTGTTCAAAATTATCCAAATGAGAAATGTAATGAGTAAATAATGGCTATAGTCTTCATTTTGGTTTTACATCACACAGCATGTTCTAATTAAGTATTAAAGGAAAAATTTTATATTTTTCTTATTGTTAATAAATCCTATGACAAGCTAAAAAATCGGGATGTCTCAATCAAGTTTTTTGAGCCTGATCTGCGTCCTTTAATATCGTCCAATCTGTAATTACAAAGCAACAGAAGATATGTGATGTTGATTCAACATGTGTCCATCACATTGAAATAACAGCTGTAGCTTTCTGACTTTGGCACACATTGTTCACGACCTGATTCATCCAAATACTGAAGGTCCTGGTTCAAAACTATTAAAGTGATCATCTTGAATCTGAATGTGACTCCTGAATTGACATGACGCAGTCCTCTAGAGAGAACACGTATTAGATGTTTGTCATTTTAACGAGCAAAAGCGATGGTAAGCACCGGCTAAACATGAGAAGCTGCTAGCTGAATGTTTTACAATGAGAAAGAGTTGGAGTTGAGCCATTCTGTGTATTTTCCCAACCAGAACATCAAAATTTCACAGAGCTCAAGAAGGACCATGGAGAAAAAGAAAACTAATTTGTTCTCTCAATTTAATCATTCGTGCACACAGATTTCTTAATTAGGGCTCTCAATTTATCTCCTTTGTCTGTTCCCCTCTTGTAGAGAGAGGAAACCAAATGAATTCAGTTAGCAGGAGGTTTGAAGAAAGCGATGAAGAAGACATTTCCTGATGTGCTGATGCGTGGTGAATGAAGAGCAGGCAGAATACGTTTATATCCCTGAAATATACTGAAGTATACCCACATATCTTAGTCCAAGATTAAAATGAAACCTTATTAAGTCCAAACGATCCACAGTGAGGGTGTACACCGGTAGAGAGAACAGCATGAGGGTGAATTCTGTTAAATCAAGAGCACAGATTTTTAAATTGAGAGCACGAATAAGGTTTTTTTTTTTCCTCCATGGCTCCTCTCGGGCTCCGTTAAAATTCAGTCACTCACACTGCTGAACCCCAAATCATTTTCACTTTCACACACCCTAAAATTCATTTGCATGTACCGGTGAAATGCTGCACTGTAGGCTGCTGTAAAGGAGATTCCCTGCAGGCTGAACACAGTTGACAAAATGCAGCATTTGCATTAGATCTGCTTCATTTTAGCTGATACTGATCCTTTAAAATATGACCTGGATAATGATCCCAGGAATTGGCTCCAGACATCTCTAACCAAAACCGAGAAGGTGTGTTTGCTGCCTCTACTAGATTTTAGGCTTGTAGTTAATGTGTCTTTTTCCATTATTAAGATGATGGAAATATAGCTGACTCTTAAAAATGAAGCTATTCAAAAATAATCAACAGGGTCAGAATCATTTCTGGTTACAGACCACAAAAAGAGTCATGACTTTATCAGAGCAAACAGCAGAACATCTTCATCCCCACAAATAAACTGAAATCCAAACAAATCCAAATAACTACATTATTATTTTTTTTGTTTTCTTCTGGAAAACAAATGATTTATGATGATGCAACAGCTTCATAGAGCGAGACCACACACACACATAATGACCCATATCATCTAATCATGTCCTCCAGAGTGATTCTTTACATCATCCGTCACTACTCTCTGCTGATGGAAACACCATCATCGCCGTGGAAACACCTCCGTAAACAGGGCTCCCGACCTCCCCCCTCTCCTCCGCCCTCCTCCCCAAACAACACAACAATAACAATGTCCCACAGGAGCGATTTCTTTTATTACAAAAAAAGATTTTCAATTTATTTTGCATTGAACATGCAAATTGAAGAGCAGATGGTCCTTTCACTTCACCAGACAAACATGTTGTTGTTTTTGTTTTGTTTTTCTATGCAGGAACAATACAGAGTCTGAACACAGGCGCATCGAGTTCACATGCAAATATAAAAAACCCAAAGATTAAAAACCATCCTGGGAATTATTGTTTCATAGCTTGTATTCCTTCAAAATGTCTCCAAATGTGTGTGTGTGTGCATGTATATGTGTGTGTGTGTGTTCAGTACCTGCAAGGACCACGTTTTATACCTAGACAATGAGGAAATTTTGTCTGATTTTTGAAATAAGGTTAGAATTATTTGTAAAGGTTTATGTCTGCAAAATGAGCAAAATCTGTTGATTTAATATGATGATTTGGAAGGGAATTCATTTTGGACACTTCCATCTTTGTGGAGGTTTTCTTTTTTGGAAGTAAATGAATGGGACTGGAAAGTGTCTCTATTCCTTAATACACACTGAATCTAAGCATGTGTTGAGTCTGTACAGTAGTTTGTTCTCACTAGAAAAAGGAAAAAATTAGGTGTACTTAAATGCTCAGTTGGCATACTTTGTCCAATTTCCATACTGCCTACTAGCTGTATACAGTATGTACTTATCTCTCTACAGTAGTACACCATTTTTGCGGTTAGTATGCAATAAAATCAAAATACTTATTGGTTTTATACTAACAGGAACTTTGTCAAACTGAGACTTCAAGGTATTCGCAGGTCAGATATTACTTTTGTTCAACTTTGACTGTTAAGCCAATAGAAACCCCGCTTCACTGTATTTGGAAAGTGATAATTTTAGCCTGTTTCATCACCATTTTTAGAATATTATCACACTATCAGACTACAAACTGTAGCGTAGCTCTCATAACCTAATGGGCGACGCCTGGCCATTCAGGGCTGAAGCCCCGAATAATTCTCCGCTTTGAGTGGTTTGTCACTAAAGAAGATGGTAGTGTTGTAATTTTGTATCTTCAGTAAACGGAGTGGAGGCAAGAATAAATCAGAGAGGGTTTACAGGAAAATGCATGGCAATACTTGTGTCTTATTGGCTGACAGGTCTCTGTCAGTTCTTCAGTTGATGAGGTTATACCAAACGCTAGCTCACAGGTTGAAGCTGAAGCAGTGCCAGAAACATCCTCTCATGCTGAGCCAGGAAAACAAGGTGTGTAAATGTCTGTATGAGTTTGAAGTTACATTAACATGATATGAGCAGAGCATAAGTTATATAAAGCAAGCTGTAGCCACTGTAGCCAGCTAAACCATTAGCAATGGCTACAGTGCTAACACCCGAGGCAAGTTCTACAACCAATCCAACTTTTTCTCTGATCATGTCTGTTTCCCTGCTTATATTGTAGCCTGGACAAGTTGGGTCGTAACAATACTGAAGTAGGTGAAATTTAACCAGATAATACTGGGCTGTGTGTTCACTTTATTACGTTTTAGCACTGGTGCTAGCAAGCTAAAGATTTCAGTAGCACAAAGGAAAGTTTACTAGCACACACAGGTGGACGGTTAACCCTTACACACTGTTCATATCCTGACCCTTCATAGTATGAAATGGGTCATTTTTGATCCAACTCAAGTATCCCTTTATAATTAGTCCCTATGCATCCATAGATGTCTTATCAGTCATTAATAAATGGGTGATTAATCCTTCATTAATGTTTCAGAGAGCAGAGAGAGTGTTTTCTTTAGGTTTGACACCATTCATTTATAGAGAAACATTCACAATAACACTATATTATTGTCTCATGTCATCTAAAACAGTAGAACAAAACAGCCATAATTATTTCTATAATATAAGTGAAGGATGCAAAAACATTTTTGAATGGTAGGTTTCATTATAACCAATCAACACTGCTTGCAAACTGAAAGCCCACCTACTCAGTCAGTTGTACACAAACAACTCTGCATTGAGTGTATTAGTCATAAAACAGAACAACAAACTGTTTTGCAAATTTCAAAGAAACCTGCAAAAAACATCACTTGTACAGTCCTTTTTGTTGTGCAGAAGTTGCATCTCCCTCTCTTTAGTCCCCTTGCGGCAATAAACTGTGGAAATGCTCACTGATCAGGGCATGATTTGGACTACTGTGCTGCTGTGTCTGCTGTGGTTGGCGTGTAGGGAAGGTGGAAGTCACAAGGACCTTTCCTCCATTTTCTCTATGTTGTCCTCTTTTTCTAACACTTTCTCTTCAACTCACTGTCTCCTTTTTCTTCTTGGATTAACAGATCTAGTAAATCACTCCTTCCACTTCACCAAATCAGTGAAATAAGCAATGTGTAATGTAATAGGCAATGAGTAATGTTTCTTTCACTGATTTTTACAGATGAGCACAACCCACCGGTGAGTTGGTACATATTTCTCTTCACACAGAATAATTTTTAACAGCATATACCATCAAAACTGTCACATTGTACAGCCCTGTTATTTTAAAAAGACAAGTCAGTTCAGTCATTGTCTCCATTTTTCCCCAGGTAACAATGTTTTTTGACGTTTTACTACCTGTACCATTGAGATGGGAATTGTGGTTTATATCAAGTAGGTACATCAGCAATGATTTTGCAACCAAATTATGAAAGTTTACTTTGAGTAGTTAGCCGTTTTCAACTCTCATTCATGAAATCGCCATTGTATTATGGGTTTTAAGGATTTTCCATCATGTAGGCCCAGTAATAATGATTGTAGGTATTTGATGTGACGCTCATTTTGGTTTGAGACATTTGAGTGGCTGGAATATTCATATGCAGATTATATGGTAAAAAATAATCCAAACCTTTCCTTCTCCAATTTTAATTTTTAAGCAATGTGTAGCCCTTACATGCAAGAGAGAACTGTATGGAAACAGTCTATATAGAAGTACGTTTTTAAAAGTTTTTTGAAGGAGAAGAATCTGGGCTTAGCCCCTGATGGTTAACAGCCCAGCCAGGGTCCCTGCATAACCTGTTTTCAGTTGTGATTGTTCTGATCAATATTTATTTATTTATTATTGACCGTCCTTTTTCAGAGCAGAGTGCAAGGGAATTTTGTGGAAATGTAATGTGATCGTACCGTAAGACTGATGCTGCCAATTACTCTTCACCAAGAGAAAGAACATTTTTGTTTGTGTTCCTAGAGTTGCTTCACCATAAGTTCCAACTGTAGAAATGTAAATTTCCTACAAGTGGCACTAGATCGCAATTCATAAAATTGGACGTAAATTCTGAACTCAGTAATAAAGAATCGTAATCCTAAATACATTAAAATATGTCTTTAAACCTCAATTTTAATGTTACATTTTATTCCAGATTGCTTTGGATGAATTAACAAACCATTATTTTAACGTTACAAAGTCTAACGGCTTCAGTTACATTCATAAAGCAAATGTAGTAGATGTATTTAAACAGGGTTGGGGTAGAATAAGGATTGGGGGTTTTGGCATGTAGTTTTGATGGTTAGGGAGGGTCCTCACAAGTACAAATTTGAATGTGTGGTCCTTAACAGCATGCATGCACAGTTAACTGCTCTCATTGACCTCATGTCGATAACAAGCTGTCAATATGACTAACAGTTCAATAGAAAACATTCAACCTTCTGTCTTGTAAAGACAGCACATTAGCATATAACCATCCCTGCAGGTTTCACAGTGACTCCAAACGGACCAATGAGCCGTACCCAAGCTCCAATGACATCAGAAAACTCATAAATAATCATGGCAAATTTATTTTTGAGCAGCTCTGTAGTGTCACCCTTCTTTTTTGGTCTTTGTATCATGCAAGCGTCACCATTAAAAGTTTGAAAACTCTTCTTCCCAAAGCACAAAAAGACAAACATACAGATGAACCAATTGTATGAATTCTGCATTTTACTGCAACAAACATCTGCTAGACACAGAATAGAAAGTTTCCTGGAAAGAACTTAACAGTTATAGAGAAAACAGGACTTTCCTTGAAAGAAAAGCTGTTTAAACCCAAAGAAATATACATTCATAATAAATGATTACTGGAAACTTCACCCTCTACATGTTTTAATCTCTATGCTTCCCTTTGACAGATTTCAGATTTTTGCATATTCAACTGACCTGCCAGGCACTCACTTAATGACTCTCAAGGTTATAGCAGCCATTAATTGGAATTAATCAATTTAAAGTGTACCATTTGAACACTCTAGTACCAAATCACATTGTTCTTTCCTGGAAACCAATATATTACCAATATTTCTTTTTCAGACATTGTTTCAGTAGATTGAACAAATGCTCTTCAAGATGTGAGCTACAGTAAATTAATTGGCTAGTTATTTAACATCAACTGCCTATTTTTTACAGGAGGAATTTTAGTTTATTTACCGAATTTACCAAAAAATTTTCTCTATTCCAACATTCAGCAGGTTTTAACAGTCTCAATCTTTAGATTTGGATGTAAAAAGGAAAAAGCAACCAAAAACATGCACAAACAACTTTTGTCATCTTGACTCAAACAAAAAAGGTCTTAAAATTAAACAAATTCAATGTGCAAGGCTGTGATTATTCACGTTTGGCCTTCAAGGAGGCTTGTCGAGAACTTCTGGATTACAGTGAAACATCACATAAACACTTTATCATGGTGGTGCCCATTGACTCATTATCACCCAAAAACACATCTGAAAACATCTAACAAGTCACATGTCATGCTTTAACAACTATATTTATATTTTTTAAAGTGTTAATTGTCCAAATAACGTCCAAATCGGTCTGTTTCGACCAGCCCACACCCTGTGTGTTGCAGCTCGGGGTGACATCAGATCTCTTGTACCGTTAAATTAAGTTTGGGAACAGTGGAGAAAAAAATCAATATGAATCAATACCACTGGTTGACAGCTTTTTCTCTCCACACAATTCAAGACGCCTGAAGTGTTTTCTTTGTGGAAAGGAGACAGTATTTGAAGGAGAGGAGATAAATGTTTCCTGTTTGGAGTTAAATACAGAAAACAACAGGTCAAAGACACAGTATTGAGGTGAGTTATTACAAGGCTTCCATAGTGTTGAGGTGGTAGAGATTCTCAGTTGCATGCTAGTCAGGATTGGCCCTGACTGTGTGTTAGAGGAAGGCAGACTACCAGGGCTGGGTGTGCAATAGATTGTATACGATTTTACGTTATCTTCACCTTGGGCATTCAGTAATACTTTCTGTCCTTATTGTTTGCCTGTTTGTCAGTTAGCAGGGAATCATAAAACATTCAAAATATTCAATGAAATTTGGTGTAAAGTTTGGCCATTCACCAAGGAACAAGTGATTAGTTTTTAGTGGGGATCAGTTGACAGTTCTGAACATTTTCAGTTTTAGTTGAAATGTTGTTTCCTATGTTTCCTATTTATGAATGGGTTTCCGGATACAGATTTGGAAGTTCAATTTATGGCATATTTCATTTTTAAAATTCAAACAAATAAAAAAAATATGAAGTTGTGGTTTTATGGGGAGTCACGGGCTAGAACTATTTCCTGGTGCAGGTTATCTGGCAACTTCATGGTGACGAGAAGACTTGCTGAAAATAGTTAGCATGTAACTCCGTCTAAAACCACGATACAGTATAATCAGTGAGCGTTAAAGGTGTTGATAGGTGCATTTTTAAACTTTGGACAGCGCAAAGCTAGCTATGCTAAACTCATCTCCTGGCTCTATCTCCGTACTTAAAGAAGCCTCCTAAGAATGATATCAGTCTTCACATCCAACTCAGAAAGATATTCTCCATTACATTGGGTTTTTAGATATTACCAGGAAAGTTTATTTCATCAACCGCAGTAAAGCTCTCTTTCCTATGAATAGTTTTAAGGTTCACATTATCGTAGAACTTAAAAGATGAGATAAAAGATGATGAATGATTCACCAATAAAGGCCTAAACTTCGTTACTGAGTCTTATATTTGCTGGTATACATGTCATCATCAGCATCAAGCCCCAGTTTAGTCTGTCCATGACGTTACAGCCCACATATGGAGGAGACTTGACTCCAGCTGGCTGATATGAATAATTCTTTTAGACATTCGGTCTGCACACTGGCCCACACATCCCTTAGAAAGGCTGATTTTGACTAATTTTATTAGAAACTGTCTCTGCCTCGGGGTGGGCAGACAGCAGTGTTCAGCTGAAACTCTATAGATCCAGAAAGAATCTCCTGCTGAGTTTATACGAGAACACAGAGTGTGGGAAGTCTTGTCGCCATCGTGAGGAATTTTCTCATGTAACTCTTGGGCAAACATGCGAATAAGCCTATTTCTCTCTTTAACTGACATCCCATTGGTTTGCAGTTCACTTACGCCTTGTGTCGTGCCCCAGCTTCAGCAGCAACACATTACACTCCAAGAAATAAAGATAACATTTCATCAACTCCAGATTAACATGAATTAATCAAGAAACAATTTATCACAAGTTTATAATTCCACCTTTAAAGTCTGATCAGATTATACACAATTCTTTCCTACATCAATCGTTTTTCTGGGGTCAAAGCTCACATGGACAGTCTCCAAATGTAACCAAGGCTGGTAACCTGGTTAAACAACAGTGGAGCGCAGCCACCTTTCCTCCCACCACTGTTTTTATAAAGCTGTCTCTGAGCTTTAGCACAGCTAGAGGTATTAATTGCAAATCTGCCTAAAATAATGAATTAGGAGAGGAGTAAGAAAGGGATAATCCACAACAAGGTATGAATTAAAGGATGCTACCACTCACAGCTTTGTGTTAGATGCCCCCACCCAATCCTCAATGTGGGCAGGAATTATTTTCTACAGGAGGTAGAAAATATTAATAACTGTTCACAGTCAGATGTGTGTATTATTCAGAGTCACAAGGGCATTGTTTCTGGAAAGCTGCTGTTTCATGTTTGTTTTGTGTTGTGGGGGCTTCTGATGTTTCAAGGGCAGGGATCTCAAAACCTTGGTACATAAAACTGAAACTACACAAACAAATTTGATAGAATTTGAACAAATACCTTTTCTGAACTTGGAGAAAAAAGATGTTAGAATCCACCTCAACAAAGTGGTCAGAGATTGGTTCAAGTCAAACTGAGGTATGTATACAGCCAGAACACAATTTGTACTTTATTCATTCTCAAAAGGTAAAATTTTGCAGCAAAAACAATTCATTTAAAGGGAACCACGGTGATCAGTGGATTTGCTTAAGTAAATATGTGTGAATCTTTCATGCTGAGTTCAACTTTGGTGAACTTTATATATGAAATTCCACCTTTGACAAATAGCAAGCTGTCTTGACATTTCCGACCTCTTAAGGAACAGAGACCTTAAAATAGAAGAAGCTAGCTTGTTAGCTATGTTGCAACATCCACTTTTATTTAAATCTGCCGGAGTATAAACTGCTCCACAAAAGAAACATGGTTTGCAGACAGTATCAGACAGCTAGGAGTCGATTGTACAAATATGTCTCTTGATTAAACTGTGTGAACTTATCGAGACCAAGCTAACTAGCTCGCTCACTGTCAGTTAGCAAGGTAGCTAGCTATCGTGATTTACTGACAGTTAGAAAGCTAGGTATAACAGAGAGTTGTTGTGACTGACTAGCACGACATAGCATGTTAGCAGTGAGCTCATCAGCTATGGTAGTTCACCATCTAACCATCTATCACCAGGTTTTAAGCACTGCCTATTTTACGAGGTTGTGTCGATGACTTTAAGGGTCCGTCCCAACACCCACACTTACGGCATTTGCAAGTAATCGAGAAATTTCCGAAAACTGCCACAGCTGCCACAATTTTGGTGACAGTAAAAAATGCATTCAATTAATAATGCAACAAAATTAAGTTCTATGGAAGCATGTTGGTCTACTGTTTATAAAGAGATAACATTTTATTTTAAAAGTTTTCTGCTAAAAATGTTAAAGGAAGACATCTCTCAAAATCTTTCTTACGGGATATGATATTTAATATTTATGTGTCAGATATGCATTATTATTATTACTACTACTTTTTAAATGTTATGTAATATAGGTGTTTGTAAAGCACTTTGTAATCACTGATTTTGAAGTGCTAAATAAGTACATGTTACTATTATTATTATTTACTATCAATCTCATGAAGAAGGGCAGAGTTTTAATATTGAGAGAAAACCATTGGTGGAGGCATTGCCTTAACTGTTTAGTGTTGGTACATTAATAATAATATTCACAATGAGTCCAACATGTCAGAGACATCTGTTGATTATCATTGTGTTACCACCAACAACCGGACTGTTTGTTGCACAATAGACCGTGCCTTCTACCTCGCAACGTGTTAATGTGCACTTTAGTGCTAGAGACTGCAAGTGTGAGTATTAGGATGGACCCTATGTCACGATAACTTTACCAGTGGCGGGAAAGATAAAATACCTCACTGATGTATGAGCAGAAACTCCATTTTTACTCCATTTTTCTCATGTACATAAAAACTGGCGCTGACATTGTTTTGTGTCTATGATGGTAAAAAAGACACATGAATGGTGAACCAACAGTAAACCAACAGTAAGTGTGACAGACAATTAACTGATTTTCAGACTCAAACAAAACAAACCCAGTGTGAAAGTAGCTATAGATTAGTTAGCATCTTTGTGGCCAGTGCATGCCTACAAGTAAATAAACTTGATCTGAACCACATGTGCATTAAAGGTGTCATCAGAAACAAGAATTAACCCAGGTTTTCATTGAACAAAACATAAACTTTCAGTTGTCTGCTGTTTGTTTTGCGGTTCCCTGATTGGATGTGTTATTTCAGTTTGCACAAGATGCACTCTTTTTCTTCAAGACCTGCTTTTGTTTGGCTAGCTGGCAAATCAGTGGGGACACAGAGCAAACCGAATCATGCTACACCATGGTTAGTCTGGTCCCTGCTGGACGCCACAGAGCTGAAGGAGACGAGGCAGAATTTATCACCGACAGGCAGCTTCTCCAAATACTCTTTATCCACTTTTCTCCACCAGGAACCTCTATTTAATTTCATCATAAACAAAGAAAATGAATTTTTTGTTTCCTGCTTTCAAATTCACTGAATCTGTTCTTTTCACTCAAAGCCCCATGTGATGAAATTGAACTTTTAGCATAAAAGCGTGGGCTTTCGTTGAGGTGAAGACAGCAGCAAACATGATCTGTGTATTCAACAAGCATTTGTTCAGCAGTGCTAATGCTAATAAAAGAAGTTCCCAGTGGACGCAGAGCTCCAGTCTGTGATTTTTATTCTGCCCATCTCCTTTTCTTTGTCTCTGGTTTCTTCAGCATGTTCAAGACTTTTTATACTGTTTTATTTATTTTTAGAGTCTGTCCAGGTCTCTGTCCTGCCCTTACGGACTCTGCTGCTCCATGTTATCAATCAAAGGGTCTTTCTTCATGAACTGCAGATTTCTGATGGACCTCCACACCCCGACATAGCTGTCACTGGCTGACTGACTGGAAGAAATGTTCTCCTTGTGGAGATGCTCCCTCTGCATCTCCAGCACCTCCTTTTCTGTCATGATGTGGGAATTCATGCCTCCTTCTCCGTATCCTTGTCCACCATCTCCCGTCCTCAACTCTCCATTAGCCAAGCCAGCTGGTGCCTCCTCCTCCTTCCCTTCGATGCTCACTGTTACCTCTTTCTCTAGTTTTCCTGGGTCAGATCCGGTGTCATCGGCGGGCCCGGAGCTGTTTAGAGGTGGTTTCTCTTGGTAAGGCTCACCAGGGGGCGAGCCATCCTTAACCGCCTCCTCCAAATCCTCATATGAGCTCTTCTTCTTTGTCTCAAAGTATTTGACAACACAGTAGGTGATGGAGCCGATGGTATTCACCACCACACCACCGATGAACAGCCCAGTCGGCGCGACATCGTTGAACGCCAGCATGCCGACGGTGATGGTGGCGATGCTCTTGACTACACCCACAAAACTGGTGGTGACAGCGGAGTTGATGTAGGTGCAGTGCAGCGTGGTGAAGTTCATGGCGCAGCCAATGAAGATGCAGAAGACGAAGATGGACGTGATGTAGGGGTCCTTCCAGCCCTCATACGACCACATGTTGATGGCATCCATGGAGATGAAGCAGCACACCAGCAGCACCTGAGAGGGACGCAAAGACACAAAGAGACTCACATGGACAAAATGTCAATAAGAAAACTTGACAAAACAGAAAGGAGAGAGGCTGAGAAGGAAATAGAGAAAGTAAGAGAAGGGAGAGCAAAAAAATACAAAAAAAGAGAAAGAAAAGTGAAAGTTGGGGACAAAGAGCCGGAGGAAAAAGAGAAATGTAGGTAGAGCCAAAACAAAAAGATAGTAGAGAATATAATGAAAAGTAGCAACAAAAAGGAGAGAGGATGTAGAGAAAGAGAAGAAAGGGAAGAGAAGAGGTAAAGGTCAAGCAACAGAAGATCATGCAGGAGAAGCAGAGATAAAACAGAAAAGGAAAAAAAAGAAAGAGATAAAAACTGAGAGAAAATGAGTGGAAATTAAATAAAAAGACAAGACAAAGAGAAAAATCAGATGTTATCAGGTGCTGAGAGAAAAAGGGGAAGGGGAAAAGTAGAGAAAAGGAAGAAAAATGGAAAAAGAAGAGGCAGAGAAAAAGAAAAGAATGAAAGCGACAGTGAACAAAAAAACAAAAAGATGAGAGAGAAGGGAAAAGAAGAAGGAAAGAAAGGGGAAGTAAACAGACAAAAAGAGATAGAATCAGAAAACAAATACTGAAAGGAAAAGAAAGAGAAATAGAAAGCTGAAAGAAAGAAGGTCAAACAAACAGAAAGAAAGAATCACAGAAGTAAAACTGAAAAAACGAGTGACCAGTTTACTTTGCAACGTTCTGCATCACAAAGGCAATAACAGCAAAACACTGCATCAGTCTATAAAGGCTGTACACAACAGTACAGCCAAAAAGCATCTTTGATAGCCTGTTCTAAAAAACAGCATATTCACACCAGATTTGTGCATTTATGAACAAGGCACCACAGTGTAACTTAATTGATTATTTAAATTTCCCAACACGCCGACAGGATCAGTCAGAATACAATGTTAATTAATGTTCTGTGTTCCTCTACACACCCAAAAGGCCACACACAGTCCAGGTTCATACAGTGAAATTGTTTGGAGTAAAGCAGCTGTCCTCCTCCTAAATCTTGAGCTCCATCGGTGCTGTCTAAAAAATTATTTCAGAAGCTAAAAGTTTAATTCTGTTTCCTCTTTCCTGTCAAGTTGATAACTAGAGTTTTTAGTTGTTGGGCTGCAGGAGACAATTCTAACTGGCATGTGTCAACTCGGTTCTTCTCCCCACTCTACTATCTTAATATCAGGGTCTATTTTTGCCAGACCCGCTCACAGACAGAAAAAAAAACTAGTTACACAACACAACACAAATGGGCCTATAGGTCAGCAGTCACCTGGCGGCTGCAGCTCCCACCAGCACCCCTACTTCCTGCAGCTATGGATGAACCCGCATCAGGCGGACAGGGAGAAAGCGCTATACCGCCAGGGAGCAAGTGGTGAGCTGACCTCATTGTGGGATGATGAGTCTGGTGGACTCAGTCGTTGGAGTTTCTTCTTCCTCAACTTACAAAATTACAAATTTTGTTTGGCCATTGTTGTAGCGTTAATGTAACATCGCCTGAAAAGCAGCTAGCTGGCTGAAGGCAGCTCAGGATAGTCTGTGTCCAACCCAGAGCAACCAATTACAGTCCAGAAACTTCCTACAACTTATTTCAGCAGTTTTGTTTCTAATCAGACAACAAATTCAACACGTACGTAAAGGCCCAGGCCCATTACTGGCTACGTGTCTGCTGTGCAGTGTTAATGCCTTACCGGCGCGGCCATGATGGCGATGGCGTACTGTGCTGTGAGCGGTCCATATTCGCTGTCCAGACTGGTTTTCTGGATCAGGACCAGATAGGAGGCATGGATGATCACTGCCAAAACACCAGTGATGTAACCGAAGGGATCGCCAGTGAGATCTCCAGCACCTGGAGAGAAAATTAAAATCATGAGGATGCAAAAAAATCATGAGGAAGCAAAAAATGCCCCCAGTGTGTAAAACCTTTAAATAATGTAGTTAGCTAACGGCATGCCCGTTGCCTTTGGAAGTGTAAGGCTAGGTGACTTCTGTAGGTAGTTAGCTTGTTAACCGGGCATGCTAACATTAACAGTTTACATTACAGAACATAATCACACCGTTTAATCCATTCATTACACTTTTGTTGTGTTTTTGGAAAAGCTAGAGAACAACTGCAAAGCAAATGCTGTGATTATGTCATGTCAGAATGATCAAGATGAATGAATTAAGAGAATCCGACTTGTAAATAGTGTTCATGTCAACATCCAAGTCATAATTTTGACTTGGAAACTTTTCTGAAAGCTCTGACATAACCGACTTGGCTCTTAGTAATACAGAAGTGCCAGAGAGCTAAGGGACGTCTCACATCCGCCCAAGTCTGGCGTTCATGGTGATTAAACTAGAGCTGCAATGATCAGTTGATTAACTGAGTTAGTTGAGTACCATATTTCCTCAAATAAAAGATGGTAGTCAATTAAAAGCCAGGTCTTCAATAATGGCCGGGCATGTGGTCAACACAAAAACAGGCCGATGAAAAAATAAGGGTGGATTTTTAGAGTTCAAGTTCCTCCCGAAACGTTTTGGCAGTGTACCACTTCGCTGTAGCATGCTCACAGATGTATGCTAGCCAGCTTAGCCAAGGTAGCCTGGTTACCCTGTAGTGTTGATACTGTCAGAATGACAAATAAAAGACCCATAACACTGACCGAGTGCAACATTATTAATAAAATATGCACTGTTATCTCCATAATGAAACAATACCGAGTACTAATATAGAATTTGCTGATTCTAGCCTCTCAAATATGAATATTTTCTGGTTTCTTTACTCCTCTATGACAGTAAACTGAATATCTTTGGTTGTGGACTGTTGGTCGGGATAAAACAAGACATCTGAGGACATCACTTTGGCCTTTGGGAAACAGTTATCAACATTTTTCACCCTTTTCACATGTACCAAAAGATTAGTTGATTAATAGAGAAATATTCATGAAAATGAAATGAAATGCCCTAAAAAGAGATTATGATTTGGCAGAATATCGCTCTACTGTCAGAGATAGAAAGCAGAGACAGATCCTAAAAAAGTACAGGCTCAGTGACCACAAATCATCTTTGTGTCATCCCTTTTCAACTGCCAAAAAAGTACGACACAAAAAAACATATGGCAACCGAAAGAAAACAGACATTTACTGGACATAATGTTGTATTGTCAATACATGGTATTTTTAATTCTCCGTTTACTTTTGAATCATACAACTGACTTGAGTTATCCCATGACAAGTTGTGAACATGGGATTCTTTCCTATCTCTACTATCCATCTGATAAGTCATAAACACGTCATATGATTGGATAATCACTGATCATGTGTGGGGTTTAGTGAATGGTTAATTGTGATCGTGTACCTGCACAAAATCAATTTGGTATTGTTAAAAGCTTTGAGATTCCCTTCATCAAACATTTGCCCTGATGAAAGTCTATTGACTAAAATTTTGGTTTCATTTTTAAATACATGCATTGCATTGGTGTTCTCTTGTACAGTACCTTAGCATTGTGTTGATCTTAGCAGAAAGGAAGAGATAAAAACAGAGGAAAGAGTGTGGGACTTTGAAGGAATCAGAAGCAATGAATGAAGCAAGAGGAATTAGCAGAAGATAGAGGATTTAATCCTGTGAGTCTGTACGGTATTCAGTTCAGTTCAGTTAAGATCTTTATTGTCTCTCAAGGGGAAATTTGAGGGCAATAACACAACCACAAAATAAAAGCATGGGACATTAATCACAACAGACTGCATACCGCAAACACACATACAGACTGAGAAATCCTTCTTTCATCTAAAATGGGATACTGGATTACATCAGTGCTCATATATTTGGATTAAAATTGTATAGTTGATTATCTATATTTGATATTTTTTAATGTTAAATAATAAAATAAGAATAAAATAATTACTTGATGTTCTGAGTGCCTCTGAATCTACGTTTGATTTCTGAGGCACTAAAACTGTCTACTGAAATCAAAGGAAGTAAAAATAAAACATGTTCAGTCCTGTTTAATGTGAAATCCATAAAATCAATAATAATCAATCATTTTAATGACTTTCAATACATGAGCATTGTGCACCAGATCACAGTAATACCATAAATATCACCATAGGAGGACAATCGCTGGCTCATCTGTCTGTTAGTATTTACAACCAAGATCATTCTCGTAACGAAGCAGCAAGACAATAAACCCTTTCTTTACAAATTCAGAAGCAAGTGCTGTGAAATGGAAGAATGACTTTTACACGACCCCGTAAACACCAAAGAGTTTGGTTTTTGGCTATGGTACCAGTGATTAGTTTTTTAAATTAAATGAACCATAAAGCACCAGGCCAAGCAATATGATGCTTTAATGTAATATTGGAATTTTTGCATTAGTATGTTGAAGCACTTTAATTTGTCTGGTGTTTATTATTATCCAAAAACAGATATTTGAATACATATATATATATATAATGTTAGCTTGGTGATTGGCTGTTTCTTGCAGAAATGCACCATGTAAGTTAACTTCTATACTAGACCTTTTCTAACACTGCTGTTCAGAGGGAACTGCAAGTCATGGAACATTGTCTATGGGGAAAATTAATGGGATTTTTACTTTGAAACCAAGGACACCCAAAATAGTTTTTCCCACTTTGCAACTCTATAAATAGTGACAAAAGTCAAAGACAAAAGTTTGAGTTAAAAAAAATGCTTTATGGTTAGGAAGGAATGGTTTTCATGGTTGAAAGAAACCAACATTGATTGATGGAAGGAAACAAGAACCCATACAAAGTTTTTTGGCGCTAGTAACATGACTCCACTTTTACATAAGTCATCTTAGGTCTACTTAACTGCTGCTGATGGTACAGTGCGAGCCTTCATCATCATATCAACCAATAAAGAACATCAACTCAGGTAGGATACAGCAATTTAAAGCCACTTCAGTATGTGTAGGATTAGGTTTTTTTTACTCCAGTGCCTAAAAACACAGCAAAACCAAGCGGGTAGTTCTGGGTCTGAGAAGTGAAAGCGATGCAGAAGAAACTTAAGTGACTCCACTGGCTCCAAAAAGAAGTCTGATTATATGGAAGTCTAAGGGGAAATGGCCTTACTTCTCACTTTATTTATTACCTCAGTAAATAGTTTCCTAATGAGTTTATGGTCTAAATCGTTAGTTTCAAGTCTTCTTCAATGCAGCATGATGTTCACTTTGTAAATTATGGTCCCTTTTAGAGTGAAATAGACGATAAAGCAGGGTATGCTTTAGGATGTGGCTATGTTGTGATTGACAAGTCGCTACCACAGCAACAGTATTGGTTAGGTAACGTAACCATGTTGTGACCCCAGATTCACAGAGTATAGATGTAGCCGTAACTGTCACTATTTCAGTTTTTAGTTCATGAAAGTTAATTGTAAAATTTTGGTCACTAAAAAAGTCTTGTTCAGCATTTGGTTGTATTCAAAGACCCTCTAAGGAGTCGGATGTTCACTTTCTAGTAAGTACATTTTGTTTTAATGGTTTTAAGCCTGTTCTTTGCAAGTGAAAATTAGCATTAGCATTATCACAGTTAACCATAGACTGTAAATGCACCGTACTAACCAAGCTAGCAGCTGGAATTAGGGTCAGCTCCACCCTTTCGTCCAAATATGTTAACTTCTGGCTCCAAAAATCCAAGATGATGATGGTCAAAATGGCTTCAAGGCGGGAGTTCACAAACCAATGGGTGTCATAGTTGCTATGTCCATTATTTTTTTTACAGTCTATGAGCGACATACATACAAAATGTTAACAAAATTACATTAACTTGATTAATCCATGGGCGCCTGGAAGATACAAATATTAAATATTCCTCAGGAGAAAAGGTGATTAGCACCAACATTAAACCCAGAATGATGAATTGCACATTAGACTCATACGCTGCACATTTTACCACTTCATGTTTGAACCCCCCTGGCCCTCCTGCCTGAGAAACACTGGGAGCAGCGGCAGCAGCAGTGGAGATCAATTCAGGAAATTAATTATCTCTACGTTTTTTGTTTATGAGTTCAGGATCATTAACATGAATGGAAGAGGAAAATTTACTGCTGGGAAAGATAATTAGATGAAAGATCTGTACGCAACACTGGAATTAAATTTATTAAAAAACTTTACGTAAGATGAATAAAAAGAGATTTTTATAGAAAAATTAAGCACTGTTATAAGAAGACTGGTATATCCAGTAAAAAGTGGAAGAAGATTTTGAGAGACCACGGTCATCACGTGACCTGATTATAGAGCTTTGTTCACATAATGGGGACAAATCCTAATGGGAAGTGGTAGTACAGACGGGTTTCCCAGTAATTTAGAGATGCTGATGGGAAGATGAACACAAGGAATTGTTTTTGGGCCATTAACTGCAAGAACTGTAAAAGATATTAGGTGGAAAATGTTAAAAATCCATGAGAAACTTAAGGGTGCATAATTTAAAATCAGCATCTAGAGATCTGGTGAGAGCCTACGATTTTAATAAGGTGGTGGACAGTTGTTTTTTTGTTGTTTTTTTTAACAGAACAGGTGAGGAACAAACATAGACTGTAAAAAATATGGGCATAGCCACCATGACATCACCCATTGGTTTCTGAAGAGCAGTTTTGAAGCTCAAAGTGGGCGGCTCTAGCTGTTCCCATCTTGGCAGTACCTGTTCCACCTCACTCCTGGCTAATCCAAAATGGGTAAAGAGGTGGGGCTGAGGCAGGCTGAAAGAAGCCTGGTTTCTGAAACAAGCCACTTAGCCGCTAGCGACCTGTCACTCAAAGCAGCCATGTCCTTAATTATGCATAACTCTATGGCTTAATAAAATTTAAACGGGTGAGTTATAAAAAAATACATCCCCCGTACAGTCATAAAGTTAAAGTTTATTTATTCAAAGTGCAAAGTCACACCAAGGTGTCTTAATACACTTTACAGCAGTAAGACAAGGTTAAATGAATCAAACAATATTAAAAGAATCAAGGAGGAACGACACAAAAAAAAGATAAATAAAAAGAATGATAAATTATGGAAAATTTAAAAGTGGTCCAAAACACAGAAAACCATCTGAAATAGCTCATCATATGACAGACGCATATTATCACATCACTACAACTGATAGCAGGAATGGAGATATTGGTGAGACAGTGTAGCTGTTCTACAGCCTCACTGGAGTGACGTAAAAGACTATATCAAACCCACGTCATTGGTGTTAAGGCAGGTCATATGATTGCAAGAATAAGTATGTTTTGAGTCTAAATTTAAAGATTTCAACAGAAGTAGCTTCCCTGATTATAAGAGGTAGCTGGTTCCAGAGATAGGGAGCTCGGTAGGAGAACACTCGACTGCCTACTGATTTTTTCTTGATTCTAGGAGCAGTAAGATATCCAACATCATGTGATAGGAGTGCACGAGGGGGAGTATAACGAGTGATGAGGTCAGAAAGATATGATGGTGCAAGCCCATGTAGTGATTTATATGCTAAGAGAAGCACCTTAAAGTCAGATCTGGCTTGGATTGGGAGCCAGTGAAGGGAGATTAGGACTGGAGTAATATGGTCAAATTTTCTAGTTCTAGTAAGTATTCTGGCAAATGCATTTTGCAAGTTGTAGTTCTCTAATACTGCAGCTAGGTAGACCAGAGAATAAGACATTACAGTAATCTAGTCGTGAGGTAACAAAGGCATGTATTAGAATTTCAGCACCTGCCATAATAAGCAGAGAGCAGATTTTTGAGATATTACGAAGATGGAAAAATGCAATCTTGGTGAGGTTTTTAACTGTGGAGCTCTGTTCCCAAAGTTTAAAGTAAGGTCTGCAAGGAGAGGAGGGAGAGTTGGAATTTTGGGCCAACAACTAGCATCTCAGTTTTAGTGGCATTTAGTCACAACAAATTTTGTGGCATCCAGTTTGTAACACCGATTAGGCATAATTCAAAGTTTGCAATTTGTGAACGATCATCAGGTGAAATTGGTATATAAATCCGGATGTCATCCGCATAACAGTGAAATTTGATACCATGGGTGTGGAAAATTTCACCAAGAGGGAGCATGTAGACAGAAAAAAGCAAAGGCCCCAGCACAGAGCCCTGTGGTACACCAAAGTTAACTTCAGAGTATTTAGATGTAGTGTTTTTAAGTGAGACACAGTGAGTTCTGTCAGATAGATAAGAAGTTAGCCGGGAAAGTGCAGAGCCACAGATGCCAACATAGCTCGCTAGGCGATTTAAAAGAATATTATGATTGACAGTATCATATCGTATCATATTTTGTGCTGCAGAATAATTACAGAAAAACTCAGAGAAATTCTCAAGTCACTGGAAAGATGATGTGTATTTACCAGCTAGTGCGGCTCCACCGGTGGTGATGATCACGGCGGTCACCACGCCTATGGATGGCACGCCGTTCCTCAGCACGCACACACCTATGCTGAGTGTGAAGAGTGGCAGGCAGCGTTTGAACACCACGTACATGGGTAGACTGAGGCCTCGCAGAGACCACAAAGTGAGAGTGGACTGCAGCGTGGAGAGGATACACACCGGACCAAACTCCTGCAGAGACAGATCGAAAGGTAGAAATACACTTTTAATGGACTTACATTCATTCTCTGGAGATTTAGCCAAATCTTAATGTAAAAAAAAAATCCACAGATTTAGCATCGCACTCCCATAACATTGTGGGATTTATGATGGACAATGATACAGCAGAACCAGAGATATTGTCTTTTTTGCATTCGTCTTCCTTGTCAAAACCTGCCGCCTACATTACCCACAGACAAGGTCTGTTTGGATGCTAGTAGTCACTAATGTAACTTTGAGCTGCTAGCCTCCAGCAGAGACGAATAGGGGACTACAGAGGTCTGGTAACCTCACAATCTCTCTAACTCCACACCCCACACCAACCAATGCTGACTCAAGTGACATCACATGAGGCAGTTTATCAGATTTCACATAGCTCCCTCTGGAGACACAAAAGTCTTTACACTACTTTTTACACATAGAGCACCTGTAAGACACGCTGAGGTGGAACATCAGTTGCGTTAACTTAAAAAAAATTGAATGGTTTACCTTGTGATTGCTATAGTCCCCACAACATGATTAATACAAGTACTCTGACACACACAGAGGGAAGAAAAACAACTTGTAAATCTGCTGGTTTTACAGTGTATCTTCTGATTGTACCACTCTTTTTTCATATTGAATATGTGTATTTTAAATACATTAATAAAAGAATCTGAATAAAATGTATTGGTGTTTATTCTACGAAGATGGATGAAATCAGATTTTAAAATATACTATTTTTGCATTCTCTACCCATTTTTCTCTTCACTTTATGTTACTGGAGCCATTTTCTGAGCTGAACTAGTAACAAGGGGACCTTGTTAACTGTAAACTGCTGTGATCAGTATTTTTAAAATGTTCAAAACTGTAAAAAAAAATGACGATCACTGTCCCACACCCCAAGCTGACATACAGCTGACAATGTCTTGTTTTGTCCCAACAAATAGTCCGCAATAATATATTCAGTTCACTGTCATAAAGGACTAAAGAAACCAGAAAATATTCACATTTAAGAAGCTGGAATCAGAGAATTATAATTTTTTGTAAATGACTCAAAACAATTAATCAATGATCAAAATAGTTGGCGATTAATTTAATAGTTGGCAATCAAACAATTAATCAAATGATTGTTGCAGCTATAATTGTTTTTAAATTACCTGCTTCTTCAATGTGACACATTATTAAATCCACAAACATTTAAAAATAATAATAAATTATAATAATGTAATATTTTCTTGCATTGAACAAGATGTTTGTGGTCACTTTTGTTTTAACCTGTCAGCCAATAGCATTAGCTGATTACAGTAATATCTAACTGAAAATCTAAAGAGGTTTTACTTGATATTAGCAGTTTGATCAGATGTTGCATGAACCTGGTTGCAAAATGCTTCATCTAAGTTTCTACAGTAGTTGTTATAACTTTCAGTATAAACAAACAAGTTGAGATTAAAAAAAAGTATCATTACTGTTATACACATATCTCCCTCTTTTCCCAACTTAACTTTTATTCTAGTAATTTATGATGAATTATGCAAACCCTTTCATTCATCTATCTAGAGCCGCCTTTTACCTTCAGGACAGCCTGAATTAACAAGCTGCTGGAAACAGTTCAAAGCTCCATGTTGACTCAACACATTAAAAGAAAATGGCAGAACTTCCATGCATGTTTAGGTTAGTAGCAGCAGCAGCCTAGTTTTTTTTTTTTTTTTCTTGATGGTCACAGATTAAAGGTTTAAGTTTTGGTCATGCTTGCAGCTAGCGGGATAAAAATGTCAGTAAGTCTGTTCCTTCAACTCTTTAGAGTGAAATACCTCAACTACTGTTGCTATGATTCTTCTGAAATTTCATACAGACATTCATGGTTCCCTGAGGATGAATCCTAATTACTCTCAAGATCACTTGACTTTTCCTTTAGCGCCACCAAGAGGTAAACTTGTATGCTCTTCCATCACTTCCAATCATGATAGGATTCTGTAGCTCTAAAACAAATTACTGAATTTGTGTCGTCTCAGATAAACTTTGAGCTTCAGATTACACAGTGAATCACCTGGTTCATGTCTGACTGTAAATAAGCACATCTTTTATAAAGTCTGCAGCTAGCTGCTACTTCAGTTCAGTCGTGGAGTGTAAAGCTGCTAAACCTAAACTGATGCAAAGGTTGATGACAATACTCACAAGGTTTTTGTTATTTATTTGAATTAATGAGGCTCATTTTAAAGTTTTAACAGATTCTTTCTGGGGCAGAAAAAGGTAGCTGACTGACACACAGCCCTGCCATAATATTGCCATATTACTGCCCAGTATTTTATTATTTAATAATACTGACTAAAATTTGTGATGTAGTCAGTCTTGTTGTGGTATGTCTCCCAGCCACCAGTGGGTGCACTGAGCACTGCTGTTAAGCAGAACTCCAGTTGGTGTGCAAAGAAGAAATCCTTTGCCTGTGAGGGATTTTCTTGGTCAGAGTAATTTGTGTTTTTGTCACTGTGCACACCTGTGATGCCATTTTTTTCCCACCTGCAAATTGAATATGATCTACCACCTCATTTGTTACATTCTTTAGTAATGAATTTTATAAACCCCCAAGTAAAATTTTGGTTCTGGGTATAACAATACCAGATCAGGGCTAAGAGCCACCAAGCTAATTTATTGAAATATGACTTTAAGGTTTATTTGGTTGTACATTGTGAGTTGAAAATGAGCTGCCTGAACATGAATGAAAGAACTTTTTTAAAATGTGTCACCCATTCTGGGCTAAATGTCCTAAATTAGGTGTCTGTTGTGTCCAGAATGTGAGCCGCAGCAGCAGCAGAGGTGTTCCTGTGGGTGCTTCTTGTGCACTTGCATGTAGCACATGTACGTTAACCCAACAGTGGACTTTTCCACAGGGGACCGCTGTTCATTTCCAACCTCGAATGTCACATTTCCAACTGTGAGTCGGAACAGTTTTTAAAAAAGTGTAACTACAACCATCCCCTAACCTTAACCACCAACGTTGTCACATCATAATACATCATTATTTTTAACGGTTATGTGTAATGGTTTTGGAAAGCACAGACAGATGATGTCGTCCTGCTGATTACTGCCGATTGGGGCGCCAGATTAGAAAACGCTCCTATGTGTTGTTCTGGAGTCACACAGTCAAACCTTGTATTTGGTTGTTTAATTTGGTTTATCTTGTTGTGAGATCTGGAAGGTTTGCACACTGGCCTCTGTGACCTATAATATCCTTCACCTAATTAATATTGGTTGTCAATTTCAGTTTGATTTTATAACTTCCTGATCCTCCATTTTTGCTGTACATACTCTGTGAGTCTGTATTGATTCTGATAAACAGTCCTGCCAATAAGTTAATGAATTGTATCAGTCAATCAGCTACTCGGCCACTCAGTCAGTCAGTCATTCATTCAGTCAATCAGCCAATTATCAACTGGAAAATGCCAATACAGGCAGTTTTAACAATATTGAAGGGGGAGGAGGAGTTACTGGTCACCAGTTTGCAGCTTTGATATTAAAACAAACATGAGAATATCTGCTTAATCATGCCAACAATTTCCAGGCATCCATAATCTGCACATTAATGTTCACTATTAACATGAAAAGACGAAATACATACTGATGATGTGGTGATCCTTTTAGGATGTTCATGCGCAGAATAAAAGTTAAGGATGCCTCCTGCATCTCAAACAAGATTAAAACGATTCAAAATTCAAAAGATTCAAGATTTAAAAAGTAGGAAAATAATTATTCTTACAAATTATTATTTCTGTATTAAAGTGATGAATTCAGAGTTGTGGAATGTATTAGTGTATTTAAACTAAGTTTAGACTATTTTCATTTTGTTAAACAATAGAAACTTGTAGTAATCGCATCATTTAAATAAATATACCTCATCCACTTCTGCAGAATGACCCATGTGAGTCCCAGGACGCAGATTTTAACTTTTTTTTCCTGTTTTCTCAATATTCTGTTTTATTTTCAGTCTGCTTTTAAAGTTGCAAAGATAAATACAAGCTGGTGAGTTTTATGAAGCAAACAGATCAGCGTCTCTCCCACCTGAGGGTTAAATTCTAGCAATAGACTACAAAGACCCCCAGAGAGCCTCGGGATCCCAGTTTGGGAATCAGTTTTTACCTTAGAGAGCTGAATGCTGAACGGAGGGATGTTGACCTTCCCCAGCCGCCTGAGGGTCTCCAGAGTGAGCGCTGCGGTGCTGCTGGTCAGGAACTGGATGAGCGTCAGGAAGTTGAAGTGATAATTACTGATGAGGAACTTCAACAAGATGTTCAGGGAGCCGGAGAAAATGCCGTGCGCAACGGCCACGGAAATCCCCAACAACCGGCTTTTAAACACATCCATGATGGGTGCTGGTGGCTTTACAGAAAGTCAAACAAGAGGTAGAAAGTAAGCTTATCTCGGTACTGGTGGCTCCACTTACAGCCCGGTTCGGAGAGGTTTTGTCTGAGGGATGATGAGGGGGAGGGTTCGGTTTTTACGCACAGCCGCGGCGCGATGCTGCTGGACGGAGAAACGAGGGGAAAGGAAGGACGTGGAAGCCAACGTTGGTATCGTCTGTGAAGTGAAATGAATCTGCATTCAGGAGCTTTTAGTGAAATAAATAGATAAACGTGACATCTGAAGGTGTAAAAAGAAAAGAGGGAGGAGAAGGAGGAGATCCTCGGTTCGGTTCTGCTGACTCGTCTCTTCGCACTTCGTCTCTTTTCTCCTCAGTTGAAATTGCTTCAGTTCAGGACTTTTTTTTTCTTTCTCAGCTGCAAACAGTAAAATCATCCAAAAACATTCTATTTTCTTGCATTGGTTTCCACTCAGTCGTTATTACTATGAGATGACTTGTTCTGGGACTTTTGTCTTTGCGCTTTTGCTCCAAAAGGACAAAAAGAAAAAAAAAGGTTGAAAAGAAAAAAAATCTTTCCCGCAACTATGAAAGAGACGCGAACCAAGAGGAAAAAGAAGAGAAAAAGGGAATTCCCTAGAAAAGGAGCTGCAGTAGAGTACAGTAGAAGCGCAGCAGCTGTACAGGAGGTGTACAGTAGAGGGGAGGTCGTCCTCTGAGAGCGCTGCCAGTGAAATATGACATTTTGCCGCAGCGCCTCTTGGCCGCGTCCCCGAGAGAGAGAGAGAGAGGGAGGGAGAGAGAGAGAGAGAGAGAGAGAGAGAGAGAGAGGAGGGGGGGGGGAGGGGGGGGGAGCATTAGCGTCAATGAAAAATATTAAATTGATTTATCACGATAGAACACATTGAAAAACATAAATACATATATTTTTTTGTAACTTCACTTAATCTAATCAGGTTGAAAGAGACAATCATAGTCAAACAACCAACAATAAAGCAACTATTAGGTAAACATCTTCTATAGACATGAAGTAAGATATAAAAAAAATACTCTGTCTGGAACAATAATGTGTGTCTGAAATGTTTTTTGCACAAAAAAAGCAGAATTGCCACTTTAAATCCTTAAAATGACATCCACTCATCTCTCATTAAATATTCCAGAATCTATGAATATGTAAATATTTTTAATTTTAGATGTTTAACTGCTGAACACAAGATGTCTCCTACTTCACTGAGAAGTACATTCTCAGTGTGTGTGCCCTGGAGGCTTCAGGTTCTCCTTGTGTAAGTTGAATACTGGACTATGATTGGCTCTAAAGTTGTTGTGATGTCATAATCCCTGCTTGTAGGCCCCGCCCCTAAAAAATCAGATTCTCAATGAGCTTAAAGAAACTTTCCTCCTTCAGCAGATGAATGTTAAAAAAACAAACTCTGCACATACATCATTCTGCACAGAGAAGAGAACAACATCCAACTGAAGGAACAAGAAGAAAAACATGTTTCTGATATAAATAATTACACCAGTCAGTGGCCAAATTAACCTCCTATGAGGCCTCAAGGCAAAAGTTTGTTGTTGGGCCCCTATTGAACTCTACTATACATGGTTGTAATTGATTAATCGTTTAAGAAGAAGAAAAGGAATATTTATTTATATACCACCTTTCAGAACCAGAGTTACAAAGTGCAAATGCAAGCATACAATGACAAAGTCAAGCAAATGTTATTGAAAGAATAAAAACAAAGAGAAATAAATCAGAGCAGGGAAGCAACATCTTAACATGAGATTTAAAACACTGAACTTTGAGCATGTGAGTCATTTTTTATGCAAAAATGCCAAAAATTCTCTGGTAGTACCTTCGTACATGTAAATATTTACTAGTTTTCCAGTTTTCCATGATAGTAAACTCAACATCTTTGTGTTTTTGACTGTTGGTCAAACAAAACAAGTCATCAGAATATGTTCACTTGGGCTTCAGGGAATAATGATTGATGTTTTTCACTATTTTCTGACATTTTATACACTAAACAATCAATAGATAATTGCAGAAAAATAATAGCTGCTTGCAGCCTTACAGTACTCCTATGATGGAATAAAACTAACTTGCCCTCGGTTCTTTGTGTGCAGCTTTATAAAACTCAACTTAACAACAAATTAGCTGAATATAAACGAAACTATTAAAGCCTTCAAGCTAGATTTTGACACAGAGTCCCTCAACAGCAGGACCATAAGATGAAGGACCTGTCAGTTCAGGTTGGACCCAGATGATTTGAAGTAAATCTGGGTTTTTGGGGGCTTGGTTGGTAATCCAGGCCTTGCACGAGTCAGAACAGCATCAGAGAGTAAAATTTGCAATCTCCATCCAAGTGCAAATGGAAAAAAGAAGAAAAAAAATAGATTACAGTCTGAGGAAAATTGACATGTGTTTGTTTATTTAACACTGGATTTGTGCTGTCAGGAAAATAAAGCCATTTTTCTTTACCTCACTGTACCCCCTCATTCACCCTCTCTCTCCTTCTCTTTCTCTTCAGTCAATTCAAATCTGCTTAATCGGCGTGACAGATAAAGGATTTATACGTTTCCAAATCCTTTACAAGCATGAAATAAATCAGAAAATTAACAAACACAAGATAAAAATCTACAGATCCTGCAGATATAAAGTGCAGAAGCACCTCAGTACGTTCAGTGAACATCAACACAGTTAATGATTATTTTCATTATCGATGAATCTGTTGATTTTTATATCAGTTCATCTATAAAGTGACAGAAATTGTTATAATCTCCATCAGTGTACCAGAGTCCAAGGTGACGCCTTCAAATTGCTTCTTTTATCCGACAAGCAGTGGAAAAATATTCAATTTACGATAATATAAAACGGAGAAAATCATAAATTCCTCACATTTGAAGCTGGAACCAGAGAACATTTGCTTCATAAATGACTTAAATTATTAATAAAGTTGTTGCTAATTCATTTTCTGTCGACTACTATCAATTAATAAACAACAAAATACTTTCAGAGGTTTTGTTGACTGTACTGTTTCTTTCATATTTGTTATTATTTGGATAAAGTTTGTAGAAAGATTGTTTTCTTTTTGATTTGTGTTGCAGCTTTCATACAACTTAGATACAGTTCAGTGTGCTGCAGGTGACAACAAATAAGATGATGGGACTCGAATGCACACAGGGAAGTAAAAATATAAAAAATACAGACATGATTAACATGAAATACAGTATACAGCTAAAAGTATGTTACATGTTACAAATATTTTGACAAAAACAAACTACTGCAAGGTAACTGTAAGTCTGACTATGTTATTTGAGTGCAATGCTAAATCTGTGGAGGACTCTTTTAAACATTGGGGGCCTCATTTGTCAAAGCATGTTCTAATTACATGTATTTATGCACACATGCAACATGCACAATTTCACATAAAGAACAATGATAAATCTCACCTGCTTTACATCCATCTGCTTGTGCATGTGCAGGCTCATTTACATACAGACACGCCAAATATGGTCAAGACATCCCTATGAAAGTCCTGTTGCATTAATGCAGAGTTACAAAAGAAGAAAACTAGATGGATAAAAATTAAATGTATCACAAACAATGTGATACTGCAGCGTCCCAAGTACAAGCATGAAGTAAAGCTTCCCAGCATTCACCATGGCAACGGACTCAACTCAACACTATTTCCACACTTCATTTTTTTGCCACATGATTAGTTTTTACAAGTGAATGTGGTTAAACTGCGACTGATGTGGTGTGCACAATTCATCAACCCCCATCCCCCACCCCCCCACATGCAGTACTTTATTTTGAAAAGACATTGGGGACTTTTTACCAGAGGATATTGTTCTACAAGATTGGATATTTTGGCGACTGTAAAAAGTTCAATATGTTGTCACTGAACATTTTACTCATACATACAGTATCAGTATTTCTGCAATTTCCCAGATACAACATTCAATCAACATTTTCTTAAAAACAAATTCACCTTTGCAGTTTTATTGTATATAAACATAATTTCCAGGAGACAGGGTTGTATGTGAGGTCGGCCTCGTTGGTGTTGGCTGAGGTTGAGGTCAAGTTCTTCCACACCAAACTGGGAAACTTATTTCTTTGTGGTGCTGCTTTGTGTCATGTTGAAACAGGAAAGAGACAAACACAAACTATTGACACAAAAGGTAGAAGAAGACTGTTTTTTTAAAATGCCATTGTGTGCTTGGACAGTAAGATGTAAGATGTAAAACTTCACTGGAACAAATCCAATAACAATACAGATAACAAAACCTTTTCACTGTGAGACTCTTTCTCCCTCCGCCTCCTTATCAGAAACAGAGACATCACCATCACTCTTAACAGGCGTGGAAATGGCTTGGAAAACATTTTAATTGAAATATTTCATCAGAAAATCAGTTTCCAGGCCACGAGGGAGGAAGATCCGCCCTTATCGAGCACAGACTATTAGCTTCCAATTAACACGCAGAGACAGAAGAAGACGGAGACAATTTCAAATGTGAAGAGATTAGGACCAGGCGGAGGATTTAAACCGGGACTGTTCTCTGCTGGGAAAACGCATGCATTATTCCACTAAGTATAGGTAATATAGATTAGGCTGAGTAATTTAACTTAAAAAAACAACACTGCCTGAATGGAGCAGAATCCATTTTAATATGAGTTTCCAAATTAAATGCAGCACACAATCATGAGAATGAATGAGAGGACATGTGGAGTGCAGCTAGTGATATAAAACTGTACAAACATTCAATTTAAGTTGAAGGAAGAGACAGTGATGCTTTATTTTAGAAGTCCTTGAATTTAATAATAATTTCTTGGAGATTTGCAGGTATTTAAAGGTTAATTTTTAGGTTATTTTACAGAAAGGTGGTGCAGTTTGGTACAAATTATAAGAAAAATGGGGAAAATAACACAATAGGTTGTAATGTCAGTCTCAAAAAAAATGACCTATAGTTACATTTGAGTAACAGATGCCATCTAGCAGCTGTAGTAATTCTGACCCGGAGCAGTGGTGCAGTTCAGATGATGAACTGAAATGATACACAGCATATGTGGACAGATTTTCTCATTTAGAGGAAGAGGGGTGCCCAACAGTAGACTTTGCTGCCAAAGAGCCATGATGTTTCCCTAAACCTAACCAGACCTTAATCACAGCGTTGTCACACCATAAAACATCATTATTTCTTAGCAGTGATGTGTAACAGTTTTGGAAAGCACGGGCAAATGATGTTGTCCTGATGATTACTGCTGAAAGGATAAAATAGGAGGATATAATAGAAAACACTCCTATGTGTCGTTCTGGAGTCACATGGTCAAATCCATGTATGTGGTCGTGTAATTTGGAAGACTTATTGGAAAACAGTGTTAGGTTGGTTTAGTTGTTTATTTTCAGAAACCTAATATGCTAATATATTGTTTGACACACAAAACTACACACTGAAAAGTATGTTTTTGTTTTGTGTGTTAAAGAATTGTTAAGAATCTAATTTATTAAAACTTTTTTTTGCAAATTAAGAACCACATATGAGCCTAAAGATATTGAGTGGGTACTTACCAACTTAACACTTTTTTTTTTTTACAACCTTTAAACTAATTTGTACCAAATTGCACCAACCTATCTGATAAATTTGTATTTAATGGATATTTTACAGCCAATTTCCAGGAAATTAGTACAAAATGAAAAGACCTGTAAAATAAAGTCTTACAGAGGAAAGTTCATGCATGTGACATACGTTGGATAATATACAGTATGTGCAGATGGATTTGTCAGTTTGTGTCCAGTTTGTTGTTGTGTCAGGTTGAGTGTGTCAATATTCAAAAATGATAACATGAAAAATCAGAAAACTAAACAGTGTATATATACAGAATTTACAGAACAATTTAAAGACACTGTTGACCAGAAATCTGTATAGTGATGGTTTAATAAACTGGTGACACTGATTCGCTGGCTATTGCTCCTGTCTGTCTGGCCACAGATTTTCATCAACATCACACCTGAAATTTTCCATTGCAATGCATTGGGGGGAAAAATCTCCTTGCATGCCACAACCATCCCCTGCATTCATCTGCTATGATGTCATCACAAGCAGCATCCATTGCAGCAAGCAGAGACATCTGATGTTGAGGCAGATGATCATATACTTTTCACCTCCATGCAGTAAAGATTTCCTCAATTGGATTCAGGAATGGGGAATATGGTAGAATGAACTCCATCAGCATCCGATGGTGGACAGCAAACTATTACCTGATGACATTTGCACGGTGGAAGCTTACATTATCCCCCACAATCACAAAATTTGGCAAGTTATGTCTTATCAAACCTCTCTCATTCTCAGGGATAAGATCTCTATAGAGGGTGTCCAAGAACATCAGGAGATTATGGGTGTTGTATGGGCCAATAATGGGAATATGTGTACTTACTCCATTCTCAGATATTGCAGCAGATATTGTTATATTGCCCCCACGTTGGCCTGGCACAGCTGCTGTGGCTCGGTGTCCTATAATGTTTCAGCCATGTCTCCTGCCTTTCACCAGATCGAAACCAACCTCAACCACGAACACAAGTGTGGGGGATTCCACTTCCTTCAAGTTCCATTGTTCTCTATAATACAGTTAACAAAATATCAAATCAATATTGCTCTAATATCATACAGTTACAGGAAAGAAAACAGTAATTGTTCTGTTCGTCTCTATAACTTCATAAGGACATGGGCGGCTGTGGCTCAGGAGGTAGAGTGGGTCGTCCACTAATCGGAAGATCGGCGGTTCGATTCCCGGCTCCTCCAGTCCACGTGTCGATGTGTCCTTGGGCAAGATACTTAACCCCTAATTGCTCCAGTGTGAGAATGTGTGTGAATGATTAGATTTCCTCTGATGGGCAGCTTGGGACCTCGCATGGTAGCCCCTGTACCCATTCAGCATATGAATGTGTGTGAATGTGATTCGTAGTGTAAAAGCGCTTTGAGTGGTCGGAAGACTAGAAAGGCGCTATACAAGTATAGTCCATTTACCATATACAGGCCTATATACTGTAAGTACATACAGGCCATAGTGAAGGAAAACCCATAATACTGTAGAATATACTGCTGTGTTGTGCACACGACTGCTTTACCTGTACATATTGGTACCGCAGCTCCTTCACTCTGTCATAGTTTCTCTCAAATGGTACCCTGTAGAGTTGCTTCATGGCCGTCTGATGACTCTTCAACTCTGTCTATTGTAGAGATGCTGACAGAGTTGATATTTTGAAAGACGTCATTGTCCTCTTAAATTACACTCTGGATCTCTCTCAATCTTATAACATTATTTGCTGTCACATGCTGCAGATTTCTTGCTCTTGCTGAGGTGTAAAAACTGCTCTTCTGCCACCAGCACAAGGTAGTCGTCCGGTCCTACACACTGGAATTCAGAAATAGATCATATTACTGTATTTGTACTGTATTGTATTGCACTATACTGTGCTCTACTGTGTGCTTCATGTATTTTTTACAGCATGAGTTTCACTGACATTTAGTTACTGTATTACTGTAACTGGAATACTGTACCATGAATAATTACAGTATCGAGTGAGTACATACCTGTTTTCTCTGTGGAATGTTTGGATAATTGAAAACACTGCAGAAGGGTTTACAGTCGGCTGCACTCGGCGACCAGCCTCCGCCATTGTAATGCCACGGTTAATTACATGGTCCACTATTGTGGCCCATATTTCATCTAGGACAGCTCTATGTCTTTGTACTCTTCCGCCTCTTCATCTGTTTTGCTGTCTTCCCCTCACCACACCACCACACATCCTTACTCCTCTTCCTCCTCCTCTTCCATGAGAAAGCAGTTGCCTCTGTTCTTTTTTTTTACCACGCCAGGTGCCTCCATGTTCAGAAATTGTAGTGATTCTGTTGCGGTGAAGCACCATAAATATGTTTGACACTATCCATAATCATGAATAGCACCTGTCATCTAACTTGACAGGATGTGTGATGTAAGATTTGAGAAACCCCCCTTTGTTAGTGATGTTCAAGTTTCACCTGACAGGCAATTTACCAATTTAGCAGACGTTACGAAGCTTCCATATCAATGCTAGTTATTGAATATATGCCTGAAAGATTTTGTGGAAAATGAGCTGTAAAAAAAATTTAATCTTACCTCTTATCTCATTTGCACCAAAGTAAAACGTTTCCACACATATTTTTTAAATATTTTGTGTATTTCAGATTTTAGAGTTGTATTTTCCAGGATACGTTACTGTATTAAGGTGTAAACAGAGTTAAAATGGTAAACATTTTAACGTTTTATTTGATAAAGAGAAGTGATACATTATTGTTTTCCTGGTCATTTACATCACACATACTAGTTTTTAAATTGATTTCATCATTTCTATCAAAGTATAGACCTCCCGCAACCTTCAGTTCAACCAATCCAGTTCTACCAAGTGAATAACAACCACAAAAAAAGTAACGTAAAAACAAAAGTACATTGCAATTCTGTTTTTCAACTGATTCAAAAAGGAGAAGACACATACAAATGAACGACCACAATGCCTCTCACTTCCTCTCTATTCATTTTGTGTGGAATTTTTGGAAGCAGTTGCGTGGGCTTTTGCTGGTGACGATGCACAGACGAACTCCATATTCCTGACAGGAGATGGTTGTCTGTCCATCTGGGCAGAACCTTCCCATGTTAGTATAAACTGAGAAGTGATCCACTTGATCATAGTGGACACCATCCACAGGCACATTCTCCTCCCTTCTCTTCGAGGGCCTTAACTTCTTCTTTCCACACCGTGGATAAGCGCATCTGCAACCTCCAGCCTGAACGTCTTGAGGTTTTTGTGCTTTTGCCCACCAAGTCTTTTGGCATCTCAGCAATATAGCAGCCATCCATTGTTGATGGCTTCATAAGCCATTTGCCAAAAGAGGCACATGTACCACTGCCTCCCATGTTATGACACAGTGTTTGGACAAGGAACATCAACTTTTCTTCTCTCCTCTCTGGAGAAGCACTAACTTCTTTAAGAGGGCTTACAGCAACACAGGAGCTAGCTAGAGCGACAGCTTTGTTGTCGACCCATTTCACATCAGCCACTTTTGCCTCATTATCCACCCTGTAGTCATAGCTGCCCTTTCCTTGCCTTAGCAGAGCACGGTCATCCTCAAGGGTGCATCCCTTTAGCCTGTTCTTGCAGATGGTTCCCAGAGTTTGCAAGCCAAAGGACTCATTCAGATGCACAATGAGTGGTAGAGATGTGAAAAACTTGTCAAGGTAGACAACACACTCTGATGGGTTACTGATGGTCTTGCAGAGTTGAAAAACAACATTGGCTCCAAGTCTAAGTTCCTTGACAGGACCCTGTGCTGTGCCAAATGTGGTCTTTCCAGTGTATGTCAGGAAATCATACACTATCCCAGAAACACCTGCTCAAACACAGATCTTGATACCTCAATGGTAAGTTTTGCGTGGAAGACATTGTCGGAGGGACCCAGCCTTTGCTCCCTTGTAAGGGACCATCATCTTGTCTGCTGAGAACTGGTTCTTGCTATCAATTTCCAGACACTTCGTCCTTATGTGCTCTAGCACTGGTGTGACTTTGCAGAGCCAATCCTGGGCAGGGTCTGATGTCTCAATATCTTGAAGTAGATGAATCTTGAGAGGCATTTAGACCTCGTTATCAGCATCATGTTTGCCATTTTGGAATAACACCAGGAACACCGTTAGACCATTTTATTCTTCATCAGGATATTAAGACAATAATCATAATTAGTTGTCTGATTTTATATTGTGGTTTTATTGAAAATAACTATGATTAATATATAATTACCACCTGGTAAGCATGTCCTGCACCACTGGCGACCATGATGATTTCTGATCAGGCTGACTAAACAATGAACCTGAACCAAGTCATGTGATCTCGATACTAATAGAATATAAATGATAACTTGATTGGGTGAAAACCTTCAATCATGCCCCCTACAGGATGCCAAAGAGGTTGTATCTCCTGGTGCACGTTGCAAAAACTTTCAAATGTTTTGCAAGGCAGCCTGTCTTTTGGTGCAGAGTCATTTAAAGTCTCTGAGGAGTCTGTGAGAGAGACAGAGGAGAGAAGAGTTAATGGGAGGAGAGTGAGGAGGAGGAAATGAGGACAGAAGAAGGGGGCAGGGGGAATGAAGAAGACAATAGGACAAAAGAGGATGGCAGGGAAGAAAAATAAAGAAAAGGAAGTGAAAGTAAAGGACGGGAAGGAGAAAGGAAAGATCAGGGAGAGGGGTTGGAGAGGGGAAGGGAAGGGAAGAAAAAAGACAGGAAAGCAAAGAAAAGAGAAAGAGGAAGGAAAGGAAAAAAGGAAGGAAAGAAAAAGGAGAGAAAGGAAATGAAAAAGGAAAGGAAAGAACAAGAAGAAAGGAAGGAAAGGGGAGAACAAGGTAAGGTAAAATTTGGGAGGAAAGAAAAAGGAAAGTAAATGAAACAAAAATAAAAGAAATAAGAAAAGAAATTAAGTGAAAAGAAGGCAAGGTAGGAAAAGGAAAAGATGGGAAAGGAAAGAAAAGCTGAAGATATAGGAAAACAGTTATGGAGGAACATTGAATGATAAAAGAAGTGGAAAGAAAAATTAAGAGGAAAGGCTGAAGAAGAGACAATAGAAAACAGTAGAAAGAGGAGGATAAAATAAAAGGGTAATGATCAATGGAAGATGCCATGGCACACATCCTCCACACCACCCTATCTCACCTGGACAAGAAATGGAGCTCTGTGAGATTACTGTTCATCGACTACAGTTCAGCGTTTAACCCCATAGTTCCATACAGGCTCATCACAAAGCTCAAGAACCTGGGATTAAATACCTTACTGTGCATGTGAATCCTTGACTTCCTTTTTGGCAGATCCCAGGCGGTGAGGGTAAGCGGAAACACCTCTTCTACCCTCATCCTTAACACCGGAGCACTCCAGGGCTGTGGTTCAAGCCTCCTGCTGTATTCCCTGTACACACACGAATGTGTAGCCAATTAAGCACCAACACCATCAAGTTTGCTGATGACACAGCTGTGGTGTCTGATTACAGATAACGATGAAAAGGCCTACCTGAAGGAAGTAGAGTACCTGACTTGCTGGTGTCAGGACAACAACCTACTCCAGAAGGTCAGTAAGAGTAAGGAGCTGAGAGTGGACTTTGGAAGAAGCAGGGAGGGAACTACGCCCCCCTTAACATCAATGGATCCTTCGTGGAGAGAGTGGACAGCTACAAGTACCTTGGTGTGCACATCACCAAGGGGCTGACCTGGGGACCTGGGTGCAGCATACAGACTCTGTGGTAAGAAAGGCAAGGCAGAGACTGTTGCACCTCAGACACTTGAGGAAATTTCAGATATCCCCTCACATACTGAGGAATCTCTACTCCTGCACCATCGAGAGTGTCCTAATGGGGAACATCACTGCCTGCCTGAACGGGACCACAAGGCCCTGCAAAGAGTGGTTTGCTCAGCTGCACATACAATAGACAGTGCTCTACCCTGCCTAAAGGATATTTACACTAGGCGTTGCAAGAATAAGGCTAGGAGAATCATTAAGGATCCCAACCACCCAGATTACGGCCTTTTCTCCCTGCTGCGGTCAGGAAGAAGATACACCAGACATCCACCCCCAATCATACACATATATTTATTACTATTCCTTTTCTATTTAACCTCTTTTTAATGCACAAATTGAAGAAACTGGAGGAATTACATTTCCCTGTGATTGTACCTTATGTGATTACATGTGACAAATAAACTTAATTGATTTTATTGCTTGATTGATAGGAAAAGAAAAGAGAGGAGTGTAGGAAAGAAGTAAAATAAAAGAAGTGAAGGAAGATCATGACACAAAGGAGAGCAGGAGGAGATGAAAAGAGAAATGAGGAAAGACAGTGGAGTGGAGGAGGAGCGGCGTAGAGAATCTGTCTTCATGGTTTTTCATCCTTAGTGAAAGTGAGGCCAGTTTTTCCCTGCAGAGAGATTGGCTGGAGGGCAGAGGGAGCCTTCATGCATCATCACCAGAAGAGCTGTGATTGGCTGCGGTGAGGACGAGTGGGGGAGCTCCATACGACACACATTCATCATCATCATCATCATCATCATCATCATCATTTAGCAGAACATGTAAGGCCTGCCACATTCAAGAGGATCATCATTGTAGACTCAGGCTTTTTGGGGAAGGGGGGGGGGGGGGGGGGGGGGGGGGGGGTGTAGGACAAAATAACAGAAACACCTAGCAGAGAATACCTGTTATAGGTGAAATTCACCTATAACAACTTGTTGAAGTTTGTTGTGTCTACTTAAAGCTTCACTAATCATTATTAGTGTCCAACTGAAATCACATCTAATCATCCATCTTGGCAGCAGCTGGGGCAGCAGCTGGGGGTGTGTGTCAGTATCTGTGTTTGACAGCAGCTGGGGGGGAGTGTCAGTGTCTGTGTCAATGATGCTGCCAAAGGGTTGCCAGGGGTGCCACAGCAACCCTGATATAATTGCTGCCCCCCCCCCCCTTCGTTAGTGGCATATGCATAATATTTTTCCTCTTCTTCTGAGTATGCACTGGGGCATGTTTTCCACTGGGGATGGGGGCGACATGTCCCCTCCCCTTGTTTCAAAATCCCGTTTGTGTCCCCCTTCCCACTTTCAAAATCTTACTTAGTACTTAATATGCTACTATTTGGCCAGCTGTCAAATTCTGGCTGAAAATGTGAATTGAGCTGCTTATTTCAGACATCAATTATAGATCTGTTTCGGCCAATAACGGGTTGGTTTTGTTTGTGTCTCGGCCTCCCATGGGCTGTTGTTGTGGCTGGATGGAGGCGACATTACCGGAGAAGCCTCATACCATCTGGAAACACACGGATGGAGCTGCGCTGACTTCTAAACAAAGTTTCATATACTTTGATACATTTTATATATGTATGCTGTGATTGAGGTTACAAACGACATATTATCTATTGATAATGCCACAATAATGTACCATAAATGTGTTTATGGTGTCCTATTCTTCAAAATGTATTTAAATCCATGATTGAATAACTCAACATGTGAAGTTCAGTAAAGTTATGGGTTACAGAAAGTAAGACAGCTTTTTCTTATGCATATTTGGTAGTATTCTGGAAGAATTTAGCACTATTACCAAATAAATTATTTCCCAGATTTTGTATTGTTACCGTAGTCCCTAAATATATGTAGAAATGCAGGAAATGGGATTCAAACTGCAGCCTATTTGAAGAACAATGAATCACCTTGGAACTCAAAATGTTAACTGTACCAGTATTAGTCTGTACACATCAGATAATTAGTAACATTAACTGTAAAATAAGAAACCAAAGTATATAGGTATGTGATTCCTTAACTCTCATACATAGTTTTAAACTAGCCTATATACTACAACAGCATAATAGCATTCCTGAAATTCCCCTATGGCCACCCACTGGTCTGTGTTTGATTGAAAGCAGCCAGAGGGGCGTGTAGGTGTCTGTGTTTGATTGACAACACCTGGAGGGGCGTGTAGGTGTCTGTGTTTTATAGCAGCTGGGGGGAGCGTGTCAGTGTACGTGTTTGATTGGTGTGTACAGTCAAAATGGCAGCGAAGACGAGGTTTTATTCATCATTGTGCCTAACTTTAGTAGATCATAACATATCAGGTATGGAATTAATCTGCAGATGCTCCAATTCAAGATGAGACCAAACTTTTCTATGGATGTCCATGACAAAAGCCAAATGTGGCCTGCAACAGACTAGATAAGCTTTGTTTTTACCCTAGCTGATTGCTGTAAATGCCTTTTGCTATGTTGTAACACATATCATATGACGAGGACTGCTGAAAAGACGAAAGTCTAAGCTCTACGATAGGCTCATAAGGAATCTTATCAATATTTATTTGAATTGACAACATAAGCCCCTCTCAGGGAAATTTAGCAGTGATTGATCTAATGTGGCAACAAGGCATGATTGGTTGTCCCTTGTGGAAACAAGATTCGAAACTGAAGCAGTTGTTGATCCCTTGTGGCTGGTTAAAGAGGAGTGACAAGTCAGCAGACAATAGTGGTATAAAACAGAGCAGTCCATGGTGTTATAAAATAGGTTTTTCAAAAATTGTGAATCACTGCATCCACGAGAGGTCCTTGAGCATACAGTCATAAATGTGCACAAAAATATTAGACTGATGGGTCCAGTAGTATCTAAGATTAGCTATGGACTGATACACACACAGACACACACACAACTAAACGCATGATGCCCTCCAGGCTTACACATGGCAGAGATAAAAATGGCTGTTTTTGAGTTTTGGACTGTTCTGAAAAAACAAGACATTTAAAAGGCATCACCTTCTGCATGAAATACTCACTAGAGTACCCAATGTGGATTCATCCGCCTCTGAAAATAGTCTGCAACAAACGCATCATTTCTTAATTTTTGAGTAAATTAAGCTGGCTGTTTTTGTAAATTAATGAGTAATTAATTTTTTAAAAATGAAAATATTTATTTGTGATCTGTTTTCTAAAGATTTACTTCTTCAGTAGAAACCAGAGGAGCTGAGACTCACAGAGTAGGAACTTCAGAAAATATGCAGAGAACAACTAAAACATTGATGTTTTAATGGGATTTGTTGAGAAAAAGAAAAATACAGAATTACACCAGTTACACTTAAAGGAAATTAAATTACATGCTTTTAAAACTTTAACTGATAAGATGAGTCTTCATGTGATATCTGCTGCTTTATTGAAGGCACTGCACATACAGATCATCATCATCATCATCATCCACACTGGTGACATTTCACTTGTAAAATTTGTCACAGCTGACATTTGTACTCTAGTTGAATTGAATATCGCTGAGATAAAGCAGAAACACACGAATATCATGGATCACACAATCACTATTAAACATCCTGATTTACATGATACATTCACAGTAACTCAATGTAACAATTAATAATATCTAAACACATGATGGACATTTACAAATCTCATTTTCTGCTTTTACTGAAACTAACTGATGACATACTTTACTGATTAACATTATAGCTGCATCACTGCTGTATCATAATCACAGTATAATGTTGAATTATACTGTTTACATGCTAATTAGGGCACTCGCTTGTCAGTAAGTAATTAAATTTCAGCTCTTTTTATTCCCTCATGTCCTTCATCAGACTTAAAAATCATTATAATAGAACATTTAGGGACTTATCTGTTTCACAGTGTTGCTAATAATGATGGCACTGTGTGTTTGTATTCATCAGACTGTGAGGGACAAATGTCTGGTCACACAGTCACTTTGTGGGGACCTCCATCTGGGGACAAAGCTGTGGTCCCCACAAGGTTAACAATGTGAGTGTTTAGACTTTGTTGTAATTTTGGAAGCACCGATCCAACATTTTCCTTACCGACTCTGATAGAAAAACTCAATCTGTTATTAACCTAGATTTAAAATGTGTAAACCTCTCTCACAACTTGGGGGAGTGAAAATTATCTTTACCCACAGAAGAGGGGCCCGACAGAAAACGTTTGGGAATCACTGAGGTAAGGCAAGTCTCCAGGCAATAAATGGAAATCAATACAGTGTTCAAAAGAGTGTGGTAGTTCCTCTGTGTGTGTTATGAACCAGCTGATAGACAGGCAGGTGTGTAGATCTTCACCGTCTCGTCCCAGGAGCAGTCGACCACCTGTAGCCAACGACAAACAAAAAACAAGTACTGTTAGAGACAAGGAGGCGTTGAGAGCATGTGCTTTGCTCAATGGCACCTTACCAACAGCAGTACCTTTCTTTCTTTTTGGCAATATAAGTGGAAAAAAATGTTGTTTGCTGCAAAAGGGAAAATACAAGTTTTTTTTGGAAATATGGAGTCAGTTTGTTAAATTTTTGGAAAGTAAGTCAGCCACTAATTTATAGTAAAAAGCCGTTCATATCAATGGAACACAACCCCTGGATTGTTTGTGTATGTATATTTTCTGTATGTATGTAGTCAGTATATACTGACACAATTTAGTCTATAATAATAGATTCACCAATCAACAGAAAATAAACAGGGTAACACTTTATTTGAAGGGGCATAACACCTGTCATGAACATGAAGGAGTCTTATGAATATTTGGGACTGTTGTCATTAATTGTCATTTGGTCAATTATGTCATTTTTAATGCAAACTTGACATTGTTTGAGATGTCTTTGTTACGACAGCTTGACATTAACCAAGACAACATAACCACATAATGATAATTAGGCCTGCTATGACATAAACATGATGATCAATGTTATTACACTGTCAAATACTTTTAAATACCTTAACAAAAACAATAGACAAGTCAAGAGACAGTTTTTCCTTTATGTATTTACTCAACAATACACTTGTTCTTCCTCAAACAGAGGGTTCTGACATATTCTCAGTATGTACATTTTGTACTTTTGAAAACAACAACAACAACAAAAAAACAGGGTTACTTGCTCTTTTAAAGAAAAAAACTGTCTTTCCAAACATTCTTAAGTGTATTTATACATTACTGGGAGGTTTTTTCCACTTTTTTTCTTTGCTGTGATCATTTCAGCGCTCTCTTTTGTTATCGCCCTCCTGCAGTGCTCAGCGAACTGGGAGATCTTTTCATTATCTTCGTCTCTGGGGAGCAGCTCCTTGAAGGTGTCTGGAAATGTGATCACTAGCTCAGCAATTACAGCTGTTCATGCAAATGTGTTGCAGTCAATGTTAATCTTGGCGAAGTTCTTTTTTCATAGCTCCAAACTCGATGAATCTCCTCAGGGCTTTCTCGCACCGGTGGATGACATCCATCTGTTGTGGTCACTTAACAAAAAATTAACAAAAACAAATAAAAAACTCTGTTAGCATCTATTTTCAGGCATGCATTGTTGATTTGGCACCCTACAGGTAGTACTAGCAGATAAGAAACTATTCTACTTACCCTGGTGATTCACTGTGCATCCTCCTTCCAGGCTGGTCATATTAGATTTAGCTCCCCTCCTATCTGCCTCTGCCTCAACAGCCTGGAAGGAGGATGCACAGTGAACCAGCACAGCAAGTCCTGTCCTTTCTTACCTGCCTCAGAGGCTATATCTAACAAAACCAGCCTGGGTGGACGATGCACAGTGAGCCAGCACGGTAAGTAGATTCCTTTCTTATCTGCTTCAAAGGCTAAATATATCTAACATAACCAGAAGAGAACACAGCATAACCTGAGGAGAGTGAGGTAGCTATTAAACAGGGCTGCAGAGATCTGAAACACTGATTTTTAGAGTGAATACTAAAATATAACAATCAATGTAGGACACGAACATAACGTAGCAACTCTTAGGCCCTCTCTGTTTATTATTAACTAAGCCCATGTTAGTAGCTGCTTTTCATACAAATATGAACCATAGAAGACAGTTAAGTAATGGGCAACTTAAGGGTAAGAAACCATCTGATTATAAAGATGATCAATGCCTGTGCTTACCTCTTGAACAGCTGTGTGAGTTTCTTGGACTTCTTCTTTTTCTACTTCTTGTCTTCTTCTTAGGATGATGAGGAGCTGGAGTCTGAGGAAGAAGAGGAGGGGGGAGGGAAATGTTGAAGGTGAAATGAATGAAGTCTTTCTAGAGCCTGTGAGAAGAAGGGGGTTGTGGGGGGTTAGGTGGACAAGCAGAGAGGTGTGTAAGTAAGAAAAGCTCAAAAACGTAAAAAGCTGCCTTTTTCAATGTTGGGTACTGTCTTGAGTTTTTGAAAGCAGAGAGGTGTATCACTGAAGAACATGTCCTAAAACAGGCTTTGTTTTATAACAGATAATGAGTTTTACAATGCTCACACTGTAGTTGATGTTTAAAGGGACAGTTCCCAAGTCTTTCTGTAAGTCGTTTCCTTTTTGAAAGCAGACCAGAGTGCCATTGGAAGCGCATGCCACTGGAAATAATGGATTTCAGGGTGCAGAAGTGGAGTTACTGCATTCTGAAAGCCACTTAAAGGGATTGACAACTTATATCTGAAATTTCCTCCTGAAATTACTTTTTCATCATTTTGTTGACCCTAACTCCATCTTTGCGCCATTAAATCCATTATTTCCAATGGCTCCACAATGACGGCTTTCCGCTGTGCCGAGTGAAACGCTCCCCTCGGTGAGCTTGCACCCAATGTTGAACCTAGCTAAACTTTTGCGCTGTATGCTGTGATGAATGCCTGCGCCTCAAACAGAAAGGAGATGCAGCCAGTCAGACAGAGGAGGAAATAGGAGGAAAAAGTAAACAGTGGCACTATCACAATTCCCTGCATTGTGGAAACACGTTTCCAATCAAGCGGATGTCCAAAGTGTGTTTAAACAATGCAATGAAGCTTATCTCTTATTATCTATCCTGACACTCTGCTCTTGAAAACCCAGCCTCTCCTCCATGACTTCCCTGAACATTTAGTCCATCCCTGAACATCTAGTATGAATAATGTTAATTGTATTGCCATTGTACCTGATTCCCCAGTAAATGTAGGCACCCCGGGGGCTCCCTTAATTTGGGCAAGTAGGAAGTCCTTGTCATGCATTCCTCAGGGTGTTCAATCTTCAGTCGATCCATCTTGGCTCATTCTTTTAGTTTGGCCATCTCCAATGCCCCTGTTGGTGACAATAATTTAATTTATTTCAGTAAACAAATGTGATTGTATATAAATTCAGTCTTTTTTCATCTACCGTCCCCAGAATGTCCCTTGTTGCATATGGTGCAGAAAGATAACTGTGCAGTAACAGGCTGTTATAAAGTGTAATACAATAAACAAAAGCGTATTCATATCTTATCTGGACTAAACAAGTAGCATAATTACTAGGTTGGCTAGCTAAAGCTAACTAGCATTAATTGCTAACGCTAACTTTACGTGAAACAGGAAAGATTGATGTCAATGTTATGTTCCCAAAGAAAATCCAAATGACATGTTTAGCTTACCTCAAATAGCTAACGTTTTGGGTACTTCGTTTCGTAAATATTCTTCTTCTTCTTCTGTGTCAGTCTTAGGACAATTCTGCTCTCCGTCGTTGGACAGTCAAGTACGTGCGCATTCAATTCAATTTAAATTTGCTTTATTGGCATGAATGTCACAACAACAATATTACCAAAGCATCAAGAATTGATGAAACAAAGTTAATACAGTTCATACATTAAAATATATATATAGGAAGAGAGAGAGAGAGAGAGAGAGATCTCAGATGTTGTACCTGGAATCTGCTGGAGCCACTCTCCCAGTTTGTGAGTCACAGCCCCCAGTGCTCCAATTACCACTGGTACCACTGTTGCCTTCACTCCCCACATCTTTTCTAGCTCCTCTCTCAGCCCTTGGTATTTTTCAAGCTTCTCGTGTTCCTTCTTCCTGATGTTGCTGTCGCTTGGGATTGCTACGTCTATCACTACTGCCTTCTTCTGTTGTTTGTCAATCAACACGATGTCCGGTTGGTTAGCCATCACCAGCTTGTCAGTCTGGATCTGGAAGTCCCACACGATCTTAGCCTGGTCATTCTCAACCACCTTAGGGAGGTGTCTTCCATTCTGACCTTGGGACTTCCAGCCCATACTGAGTGCAGATGTTCCTGTACACTATGCCAGCCACTTGGTTATGGCGTTCCATGTACGCTATATATATATATATATATATATATATATATATATATATATATATATATATATATATATATATATATTTGGGTTTTGGACAGTTTAGACTTTTGTCAAACAATTTGTTACCTTAAAGTCTAGGAACAGGACATTTTTCAGTATTTTCTAACTTTTTATAGAGCAAAAAAATAATCAGTATATTAATCAATAATGAAAAGTCGTTAGTTGCATCCCAGTAGACACATGCAGACAAAAACACACCACAATCCAGTGAAAAGATGTTTTACAAAAACAAAATGCTCCCTACTGCATTAGAACAAAAAGTGATTGTAGAGGAGAGAGCTGGATGAAAACACACACGGTGTCTCTGCAGAGACCAGAGTGCGGTCTTGTTTTCTAAGTGCAATTACACTCGAGCTTTCAGCTGAAATAACCTGAACCCCTGTGTTCTCTGTGCTACAGGTGAAGTGTGGGCGCTCGGGGAGGACAGACAGCCGGGAGACGAGACGTTCGGCACTCCTTCTCCTTCTGATGCAGACATACATCAAAGTGTTTCACCAAAATTACTTCCATTACCAGGTCTGGGACAAAGATGCTTAGAGAGATGGCTGACTGGCTGCCGGTGTCCGCTCTTGAGACTAAAGTTTGTCTTTTAACCGTCTGATTTTTCCCTTTCTTTTCTGCCTTACAGAGCTCAAGAGAAGTCACAAGGGCAAACTTATTCTTTTCTGTCAATTATAATTTCACTTTCATCATTCACCATTAAAAAAAAGCAGATGTGCATTAACCTATAATCATGTTGTCCACAAGGTAAAAAAAATGTTACAACAGTAAAACCATGTAATATCATTTGTGACAGTAGGTTTTTGGAAAATAAGGTTGAAAACAATGATTATTTTCAATATCTTTATATTGATCTGTTTTAATATTAGTTTGTGGTGTGGCTTAATCTCAGTGAGGCACTTTTCATAGTTTAATAAATCATAAAAATAAAAACATATATATATATAATTCATAGTAATTATTTTTTATATATTTGTGAGAAAATAGTGAATAACGATCACAAGTACAAGACATCTTTCAAATGTCAAAAGCAGCCAATGAAAAAGAATGTTTGATATTTTTGATCAATGAATGATTTAAATGATTAATTAAATTATCAAACTTTTTGGCAAATTCATTTTCAATGTTAAAAGTATCTGTTACAGCACTAGTTGAAAGGATTGGCACAGACCAATACTACAAACTAATCACTAAACACTAAATTATTGCTAATTAAATAAATAATTGTATTGTTTTATTTGACTTTTTTACAACTTGGATGCAGTTTGGTGTAGGGCTGAATGATATATCAAATTAATGCAATTACTGAAAATTTTGTTTTCGTATGATGTGCAAAATCACACACACTGCCTTTCACATTTTCAAAACCAAGTTAAAAACAGTCTTTCAGTTGGAGAAATTCCAGTAAAATAAACAATAAATCAAGTAAAAAACAATTAAAACCAAAATGAGCTCTGTGATAAAATGCATATTTTAAGAAGAGATTTCTTTTGCAGGTAAACAGACATTTCAGAATAAGCAGTGGAGGAGACAGTACAGCTGTGTCTCCACCTTCCTCTCTTTACTCTATAATCAGGCAGGACGTGGCTATCATCTGAATGACATGCCTCTGTGTGGACGTGGCTATCATCTGAATGACACACAGTCGTCCCTGTCGTCTCTTCTGGCTGCAGAACACAAACCAACTGATGGGTCTGAACTCTGCTTGCAGCTTTCAAAGTAAAACACTGGTTCCACTTAATTTCCTCCCTCAGGAATATAAAGACGCTTTATGGTTCATGCCTTCACACTTGTTGGAACTCACTTTGTGTCTATTTGGATAAACAGTGAACCAGCACGGGCAGCTGCAGCCTGCTGGTTGGGGAAATGGGATTATGAATACATGATCAATGGTTTGAATCCGAACTGGGAGAAATCCTGTTTCTTACTGTCAGCTGCAATGAACAACACTGAAGCTGCTGAACAACCTGCAACATCCTCAAACCTTTTCCTGCATATTATGCTTGTGTACAACAAATTTGCAACAAATGTGTCTTTATCACCATAATACATTTTTATTAAATGTCCGGTGCAGAATTTCAGATCGGTGTTCTGCCTCAAGAAAAAGGAATGAAACATGTTTGTTTCCAGATAAATAAATTCAGGAAAAAGGCGACACTCTGGTGGTAAACAACACAAAAAGTCTTCAGCCACGTACAAAGCCACAAAGCTTTGAGTAATTCATGAGCCAGTTCATGTAGTTAATAAGATATTTCACTGGATAAGGGCTAAGTGAAAAGTCAAGGGTTCAGTAGTCAAAAAATTGTTATGATTCACCATTAATGTCTGGACCAAATTTCATGACAATCCATACAATGGTTGGATAATTAGGATAATAGTTAAGATATTTCAGTTTGAACCAAAGTGGACCAACTGACCAATATAACAATACCATCCTTAAATCCATGCTGCTGGTGTGATGAAAAAACAAGTGGAAGAATTCCCTTCATGTCTTGATAATTTTCATAAAATTCATTTAAAACTGATGGACTGACTGACAATCATCCACTCAATCAATCATCTGCAGCGGCTATTACTGATACTGCATAGTTTTTACCGGAATAACACAGCGACAAGTGGAAACAGTTTGTAATGGACAAACTGCAGCAGCAGCGTCAGAAAAGAGAAAAATATGTGTACTTTGGTGGGTGGCAACAGCATCCCCCCATCCTTTGTGCCACTGAACCAAGCAACAGCTACCACATCTTGAGGCTGAAGCACCTTAAAGTGCCACCGACGGCTGCTAGATGCTCCCATTCAAAAAGCCTCAACTTCTCTGTAGAGTGAATCATTTATTTCGAGGAGTCATTATGGTCTCAATCTCTAAATGCAAGCCCTCTAATAAGTGTGCCGGTGGTCATTTTGCTAATGATTGCTCCATTAGTAAGATTTGAAGACTTAATGTAGGCTTTGATGTCTGCCGTGTGGGCGTTGATTGAGAGTTGTGATTGAAAGTTGGCTCACTTGCTGATCTCCCCGGCTCCAGGACTCGCACTTAGTCGGACTATTATCACAATATTTCACTAAGTTTAATGTTACTTGATTACAATACGATCTAAGCTTGAAACTGGCTCTAATGGGTGACGTCACGCCTGGCTATGTCCATCTTTATATAATGGTTATGTACTGAACCCACAGCTGGCTCCAGGCTAAAAATGCACCTCTCAAACTTGCAGGCTTGTAGTTGGGTCAGATGGAGATCAGATCATGTTCTCAACACACTACCTCCAAAGGATCTCTGTACGGTTATTTTGGTCAGAGTACGATTGCTGTGTTCAGATCTGCCCAAACAAATCGTACCAAGTAGGAAAAACCCCTTCAACCAGCCTGAGCTAGAAAGGTTTGAAAGCGTCCTTAATGTGTTTTTTTTTTGTTTTGGATTGTGGCTCTGAGGTGAGTGCTGATCCTGAAACCAAAGATCTTGAATACGCACTCCATTTTTGTTCTGACCCTTAACTTGGGAACTCTGTGCTTGTTTTGCAGCGTCATCACCCTCTCTCCTGACTCCGGGCTTCCCTTCTGCTCCTTTTGTGCTCCTGATGGGATCTTTAAATTAGTGATTCAACAAGCTGAAGGGCCTTTCAGGGCATGAGTAAGCAAAGTAAGTGAAGCGGTGAGTCAGCCATTGAGAAGAGGAATGCCTTTCTTTAATTAACTTTTACAGCCGGCTGTAATGGAAAGGCTCACACACCGGCCAAGACTGCAGCAAAGCACATAGAGAGAGAGCAAGAGAAATGACGAGATGTGTAACGAGGAAGGGAGGAGGAACACAAGACTAAAGGGAAAACAAAGCGGGACAGAAAGTTCAAAGTCTGATGAATGTTCAATGCCTCCTTAAAAGGCTTTTTTGTTTCAAATAATGAAGGACAGATTAATGAGGAAACAATTAAAACACTAATAAGCTTGTGGCAGATATGTACTCATAGGGGAAAGGCACAAAGCGGTCAAACAGTACAGGACAGTACAGTGTTGAGTTGTCATGGTAACAGTGTTTTGAGTGACAGCTCCGGGACACATCAGCCGCTCAGGTTAGCAGCAGAAACAACCTTAAGTGACGATTTTTAATTTTCCGGCTTTAAAATCTCACAAACATGCAGACTCCCGAGTACTGAATACTTCTTCCTCTGTACACAATATCAGTGTCCTTTAGTGCTTTAGTTTACAACAGAATACCTATGGCTACGAGAATAATTACATTTTTAAGTTTTCTTCAGTATCAAAGTAATCCAGTAATAATTGTCTGTACATCAATGGCTACACTGCAAACAGGAGCTGCTAATAGCTTCTTCAGCAGACTATTAATGGAGGAGAATAGCAGTACCTACCTGTAGCTGACAGGTCTGACAAAAAGCTGACAGCCTATTGGTTATAATGCATATCACATAATCGCAGTATTCGACTCTGGCCATGGACCTTGTTGCATGTCATAACCCTCTCTCTACCCATGATTCCTGTCTCTCTGTACTTTCCACTACCAAATAAAGCTAAAAATGCCCCCAGACATAATAATCTAAAATCACTGACCGGTGCAGGTAATGTTAAAATCACCACACCTCCTCTACAGACAGAAATCCCATCCGAATGGGGCTTTAGTAGGCAGTTCAGTTTTACTGTAGATGTGTAGATGTGTCCAAGACATCACTTTAAAAGGTCTTCATGTCTAGCCGCTGTCATATTAGAAGACCACACAGGATTTATCAAGAACTGTCACTCATTCATAAATGTCAGACGTTTACTTAATATAATCTTCTCTCCAACCTCAACAACTGTTCCAGAAGTTGTCATTTCTTTAGACGCCTATAAGGCCTTTCATCAGGTGGAATGAAACTAGTTATTCCTTTCTCTCAAAAAAAATTGGCTTTGGAGAGCACTTTGTGTCTTGAGTTTGGTTACAATACACATCTCCACAAGCATGCATATGTACAAATACTATCAGGTCCAATTTCTTCACTTTAGCTTTGGGGGCACGCTAAGGTAATCCGTAATCCAACCTCCTCTTTGCCATAGCTATGGAACCCTTGTCTGTAGTATTTAAGGCCAACAGACTCATCCCAGGCGCTATGAGGGGGGGGAGTTGAGCATAAAGTGTCACTGTATGCAGATGACTCATTACTTTACGTACTGGACCCAAAAAGAGGCATCTCTCATGTCTCAGACACTCTCAAAACCTTTGGTATGTTCTCTGGGTAAAAGCTCAGTATAGGAAAAAGTGATTCTTTTCCCATCAATCAGCTGGCAGGGGATGTTACACAGTCTTATTTGCCATTCATCCTTTCCCCAACAACATTTAAATATTTAGGAATCAACATTTCCCACAATATATCACCGCTATTTGACAACAATGTCTCTGAACTAACAACAAAAGTTAAAGATCTTCAAAAGTGGAACAGCTTGCAGATCACACTGGCAGGAAGTATACAATATATTAAAATGTCCCACGATATCTGTACCTATTTCAATGTTTACATCTTTTCCTCCCCAGGTCCTTCTTTCATAGCACTGACAATGTATTCTGCTCTTTTATATGGGGCAATAAAATCCTTGCCACAGTGGAACAGAACGGAAGAAGGTTTTGGGTTACCAAATTTGCAACTTTACCACGGGGCAGCAAACATGAAAAAAAATTGTACACTGGGCCTTCTGTCCTGAGACCCAGTGGTGTCAAATGGAATCGCACTCATGTCATTCTTCCTCCGTAAAAGCTACGGTTTGCCATGCCAACAGACTTAAACTCAAACAGTACACAGATAATCTGATAGTAATATCCACTCTGAAAATCTGGCAACAAATTGGAACACGCTCCCCCTTAACACCTCAGTATGTAAAAATGAATTATTCAAACCTGCTGAGATTGATGCCAGAATCTCTCTTTGGGACAGACAAGGCCTTAGCACAATTGGGGATTTCTACAGAGAAGGCACATTCTCCAGTTTTGCTCACCTGCGTACTGCCTTCAACTTACAGCAATCTGCCCTCTTCAGGTACTTTCAAATTAAGCAATTCCTCAAATCAAACACATCTACTTATCCAGATGCCCCACCTTCTTCACGGATTGATAACCTCTTGTTGGTGACAAAAATGACAAGGCAGCATATTTTGTTTTTATAGGACCTCCTAGCTCTAGATACACCTCTGGCTTTGCTGAAGATTAAAACAGAATGGGAAACAGAACTGGGCATTATCGTGTCTGACAATCTGTGGACTAAGGCAGTGGAATAAATATTGAGCAAAATTTCAACTCACACAATTCAAAATAGTTCACAGGGCACACTTCAGTAAATCTAGACTTGCCAAGAATATGGCTGACACTAGTGAAAGATGTTCACAGGCTCCTTGTAATCTCACTCATACAATTTGGTCATGTCCGAGGCTGGGGGAGTACTGGAAGTCTTATTTCAGCGTGATTTCAGTAGTATTAGAACAAGTAATAGAACCATCCCAACAGATTGCTACATTTGGTGTACCGGTTCGATACTGGAGCGATTCATGTCACCGTACTATTTTGTGATGATCCCTAAAATGCCAGTAAAATATATTTATATAAAAAAAGGTCTTTATGGTACTGTATTAGCACCACAAATAGCACTATATACTGTACTACCATTGTAGTAATACTGCACCACACATAGCATCACGCATTACAGTAGCAGTATGACTGTAACTATGGCAGTTACAACAAGGATTTTGTCTTAAATGACCAACCTACAGACCTGAGAATGGCTGTCATCCTGCATTTCTGTATGATCTATCACCTCATTCTATCTCTTCCTCTCACACACACACGAACACACATACACACACTCAAAGCAAAAGGCCTCTTTGTGTGTAAGTGTGTGTGTGTGTGTGTGTGGTTTGGCCTGCAAAGCCTTAAAGAGGGTGATCCATCAGACACATGTGACTAAACCTGGATGAGACCGGAGACCACACCAGGGAGGAAGTGAAGAAAAACATGTTTTTGAGAGGAGGGGGACTTTAACAGCGAGATACACTGGTTCGCGTGTAAGCTTCACTTTAACAGTGAACAAAACATCGATGTTCAATTTAAAATCTTACTTTATAGTTGAGGAGCTAAAACTTGTAAAACCACTGGTTCGATACTTTAAATTGTAGTCCAGGGCTCCTGTGCAGCACCAGAATACCTCCTTCAAGACACTCTAACCTCAGACAAAAACTGTTTTGGAAATTACATTTGATAATACTGTTTCAATGCCTTCAAGAGACTGAACAACGTGTTGGGAGAACTGGAGCTGTCTGTGGTTCTGAAACTGCTCTTCTAGCAGTGGATACGTCTGGTGATATTCTATATTTTTCTCTCATTATCAACAAATCCTATAAAAAGACCAAAACCAACTATGAATCGATCTACTAACGAGTATTGTGATTTATAAAACTATTAAAAACACATATTAATGAGCCACACCGCTGCACTGGGTGACATGTTCCTTCATCACCATGAACACACACACTGTTTATTTTGATTCAATCCCACACACACCGTCCTGCTGCCAGAAATGCTCACTACAGCACCAAATGTGGATTCACCCACTACTGAAAATAGTCCCCTTTAAAATGCACTATTTCCTCCTGTTTGTTTGCTAAAAAACTACAGCTGTTTTAGGAAATGACTACTGAAGATTTACATCTTCAGTAGGAACCAGTGGACTTGCTTTTGCTGCAGAATTGCCTTGACGTTAAAGGACAGGTTCACAATTTTTCAAGTGTGTCTTAAATCAACAGTCAGGTGTCCATATGAACAGTGAAAGAGGTTTTCCTCACTGTAATCATTCTTCCTGTTCATACTGGCTGTTAAAAGATCCCCTTCAAATGTGCTTTCAGTGTACGTGATGGAGGCCAAAAGCCACATTGTTTCCTAACAGTCATTTTGAGCAAAAATGCATTTAAAAGTTTATCTGAAGTTTATATGAGGCTTCAGCGGTCTGAGTTAGTCATATCAAGTGGATATCTGCCAAATTTACAGTCTTTGTAGCATCAAATTCCCTCTTTGTGTTTCCCTGTTGAGCTGCGGTGGAAGTATAGTAACAAAAAGAGGGACTTTGGCACTAAAAAGATGTAACGTTGAAGAAATATACTTGATTTGACACATTTGGACGACTGAAGCTTCATATTAGCTACATATACAGCTACATTTTCGAGGACTGTGGATTTTGTCCCCCATCACTAACATTGTAAGTGCATTATGAAGGGATCTTCTAATGGTCAGTATGAACATGAGGAATGATTACAGCAAGAAAAACCTGTTTCAATGTTCATTTGGGCTCCTGACTGTTGCTTTAAGACAGGCTTGAAAAATTTATTCTTTCACCACATGACTTCATTTTCTGAATATGTATTTCATCAAGTGTTTTCACTTGTGAGCAGAAATAGCTCGCTGGAAAATCAGAGCAAAGACTTTTCCAGGACACAAACAATGATGAGGTGGAAGTGCTTATGTGAGTTGTGGGCTTGAACCCACAACGTCACGGTAAACAGTCAGTTTCCCACGGCAACCAATCACAGAGGGCGAGCTTGACTCCAAGTTTCCCCTTTTCAATCTTTTGACAGGCTGCTTGAGCTGCATGTGTGTGTGTTTGTGTGTATTCAGTAATGAGCTGTATTGTCCGTGTTGTTGATGTTTGAGAATGTCTGTGTGTGTGTGTGTGTGTGTGTGTGTGTGTGTGTGTGTGTGTGTGTGTGTGTGTGTGTGTGTGTGTGTGTGTGTGTGGCAGCGGCAGTAATAAGCTGTATTGTTAGCTGTGTTGTTATCAGACATGTCATTACAGGGAAACACGCACAGCTCTGACAGTTTTAACGACACTTACACTGACGTCACAGACCAGTCCCCCTTCTATTTCCACTGTTTCTCTCTCGGCCTCTCCATCATTTCTGTTTGTCTCTTCCTCTCTGCTTGATTTTTTCCGTCACTATGTTTTTTTTTGGCTTAAGCATTTAAAAATATAACAAATTCTAATAATATGATAAATTCACAGGAAATTCACAGTGATATCTGAATAATAAAAAGAAAGTTGTAGCCAATCTAATGTCTAATATTATAATATTATACTGTATCAAAGACATATATTACTGTATGTCTTGTTGCTAGTTTTAGCAGTGGCTAGTGGTTCCATTTCATCATTAGTATTAATGTTAATCCCATAATCCCAGCTCACTGTTGGTGTTTTAAAACTCAACACAGTTCACATGAAATTTGGGGAATTTTGGGTATAACAAATGCAAAAACAAAGTTTAGTGTATTTCTCCATATCAAGTGTGTCTTTAAGTATTTTGGAGTAGAGACAAAGACTTAAAAAACAAAATAAATCTACAGTATCAGGAAAGCCACTGAATCCACCGCCTGTTGTTCTTTGAGAAGCTTTGAGACTCAACTGTTAAGACAAATAAAATATAACCATTTATTTATTTAAAGGGGAAAAGCTGTTTGCCATAGCTGAACAGTATACTGAAGAAATACAATATGCATATAAAAGTAATATATATGCAAATAATGCATGTGCAAATGAAAAATTCTGTTTATACAGTAAAGTGTGAACTTGTCTCTACTGTATATAATATAAATATCTCTTATTAAAGTTAAATTATGTGTCTGTACATTGATTGTTAATTTTATCCTCTCTAACCATATTGTCACTGTTGTATTCCTTGTTGTTTGTCATCAGCATTAAAGCAAACACATGAATATAAACTTAAAATATTAATGACCACATCTGGTACTTCTTTATGAGAGTAGAGTCACAGTGCAGGTCATGTTGTGAATCAGTGTGTATATGTGTGTGTGTGAGACAATGACAGCTGGGATCTACTGCCTTCTCCTCATCACTGTGATTGGCTGAGTCAGCTCTTTGTTCTCCGTGGAGACCACTGACCAGAACCGTCTGTGTTTTTTATCCTCACGAAGACACATTTTTTTACTGTAAAAGCTTCGGCCACGCTTTTTGTATCTTGTAAACAGGTGAATCCTTCGCTCGCTCACTGACACGAGAACCTTTTTTACCTTTTAAAATCAGATCAGACTGAACTGTAGTTGAATAATGTGGCCGTAGACTGTTGGTGTTGTTAGTGTGAAGCAGGTGTGGTGAACGTTAAGCTGTGCCAAAAGAAGAGATTTGAAGGGAAATGTTGTGCTGCATTAGCATTTTGTTGGAAGAACTCAGAGTGAACTTGAATATCATTTCCATAAACATGGCTGCCTGGCTAGTAATCCTGACATCAGACTAATCTGCTGGAAACACGCCGACGCTACGTTATCTGTCCCGCTGTGTTATATCAGACTCCTCTCCTCCTCTTGCATCAGTATTTTTGGTCTCTTTTTTTTTTTTTTTAACCTCCTCTCTGTCCTTTCTTACCACAGTTTCTACATTATTTTTTACAGTCTGTGCTTGTTCTCGCCTGTAAGCCCTTTTCAAAGTGGGTTCCCATTCACATTTCCGATTTGCACATAAAAATCCAGAAATATTGCTTTAATGAAGGGGAAAAAAAGTCGATTAAAGGAAAATGTGACAAAGTGAAATGTAAACAGACTTAGTGAATAAATGACGACGTACATGAAGCATTTGACTTAAATGTCAGCGGATCTGTGTGGAGCGATGGAGGAGACTGTAACGTTCCTCAAATTAATACATGAAACAAACACAAATGTCATATTTCCATCATATTTTCCACAATGTTTTCCATCATTTGAGCTTTTACTGCCTCAGTTTTAATGACATCATCTCGTTGTGTTCTCTTCTTCTGCGATGGTTTAATGGTAGCGACTAGAGCCACCTCTTGAACATATTAGACACAAATTATTATTCAAAGTAGAGTGTTTGTTTTTTTTAATGTCATAAAACATGCCTGCAGGGGATCTAAAATATCAACATATTCCTTACAAGCAAAATGTTCTCAAGTTTAATTGTGTCTCACTCTCCTGAAGGAGTAAATGGTAGCCGGTGTATTGTTCATAATTTGCTTTTAGGTGTTGATCCATACAAAAAGACAATGTAATAACAGGTGAAAGGAACTTTTACTCAACTTTTCTAAACTACAGAGCTGTCCGGCTGCAACTTTGCTTGTTTTGGTTCATTCTCAGTGCTCTTATAGCCTTGTTACAGCCTTGTTACAGCCTTGGCAGCTGTTTTCAGAGAAAGAGCTCTGACAACCCCACTATACACTACCTGCTCAGCACCAAACGGCAATCAGATACAGTTATCTATAGACTAGCTGAAGAAAAAGTGGAGCTATTAGCAGCTAGACAGCCAGATATTTCCCTCAGGAGTTAGTAGAGAGCAGAAACAGAGCTAAAAGAGAGTGAATATTGGACTTAAATTCACCAGGTTGACAGAAACACGACTCCAAATGAATCATAAAGTTGCTCCGTAACTGCTGGATGTGGAAATAAGCAACTGTTTGCTAACAAGTTCAACATATCAACTTAAAAGTTGATGATGTGTCAGCGTTGTGTTCACTACTTCTTTCCCAAGTTTCTGGAAGTTCATTTTCAAAGTATTATTGAAGTGAATCCAACGGCTGCCTGGAAGGTAGGAAATCAATCTCAAAATTAATGGTACGGTTTGGACGCTGGTCAGCAGTAATGTATGGACCATTTGAAGTTAATGGGCTAAAACATGCAAAGCCGCTCTTGTTCTTTTAAGGTTCAAGGCTTGAGGCGTTTTAGGGAGCTGTTGTGAAGTTTAGCCAAACTTTTTCCTTGAACAACTTTGAGCACAAGAGTTTTAAATGACGCAGTGACGTAGGCGTAATAACCTCACTTCACTCTTTGGTGTTTCCTTTTACGTCACAGCTGAGTCTGCAAACAAACGCAGCTGATTTCAACACTCATTTCCTGATCCAGACGTTAACCCCAGTATGGTTTTTGTCAGTATTTTCCCACACATGTATCTCCTGACTTCAAGCTGAACTCTGCTCTCTGTCATTTTCACCTCTTTGCTGGATTTACACATCTGGAGGGGAGTTAGAGAGAGAGAGACGCCGCCTGTCTAAATTAGTCGAAAAACTGAATTAGACATGAGTGGCCTTTTCAGTTCACTGCTTCTTTACCCCGAACACATTCAAACACTGACAGCCCTGTGTTAGTGTGTGTGTGTGTGTGTGTGTGGGTTAACCTCAGCCTGCTCATGTACAGACAGACTGATGGATGGCCCCATTTCAAGAAATACAGAAAATAGGCCTACTTAGACAGACAGAAACCGGATATGGACCCAGAGATCGGATGGTTGGCCACACACTTGACAGAAAGACAAAGAGGTGAGGGGCAGAGAGAAATCCAAAGAAATATATAACTCTCTCTGCTTTTTCTTTCTGCATTTTGATACAAATAAAGTATTGAGGTTAATTCTCCAGGACATTACAGAGCATCCAGATTCCAGTTCATTTTCTATGAATGTGCTTGTAATGAATGTGTAAACATCGTATGAGATTGACGCTACAGTTTGTAGCCTGGTAGTGTGATAATGTACCAAAACTGGTGATGAAACTCATTAAAATAATAAAAACTTCTCCATTTCCAAACTCTGTGCAGCAGGGTTTCAGTTCTGACCAAATTGTGACCTGTGAAACCACCAGAGCTGAGTGGACATCACACCAAAACAGGAAACACACGCTTGACTTTGCCCCTCAGCCAGGTTTTACAAGAAGTGAATCGGAAAACAGAGCAAATATTTGTACAACGGAAATGTAACGTGACCTTTGTAGACGGGAGTTTCCAACAACACAACTCAACAAGGAACACAAGGTTAAGATACTGCAAATTGGTAATGCTTGGCTAAATTTAAATACTATCAATTCATAGCGTGTTTGATCAACACACTACCTGCACAAGTGTGTGAATGTGTTACCTGGTTGGGGACATGCAGGTTGAAGTCTAACCCGCAGACGAACTCTGAGTGATGCTCTACGGTGTCCAGAAGAGGCTGGTTCCTGCTGTAATCCCAGAACCTACGAACACACACACACACACAGATATTTGACAAACTGCTGTTTCATATCAAACACAAGGAAAACTAAAGATCCCTGTTACAAAGGAGTAAAATTGCTTTACATTTAATTGTGTAAAAAAAAAGGAAGGTAAAGATATGTTACTGTTTTTTAGTCTGTTTTTTTTCTCTAAACCATAAAAAACAGCAGATATCTTAATACAAGATCAGATATTTTAGCAGGAAAAAACATTTCACTAACATATTCAGTATCAACATTTTTGTGACTTGCCAAATATGTTAATTAATTTCCTCATTATGTTGAGAGAAAAAGTCATTCGGGCAGCATTATGTTTCCTTCATAACGTATTTGCGGTCGCAATTTAGTAGTACATCAACGTAATTTCTAGGAGACGGGGTTGGCGTCACGTTGTGCGACCTGACTTGAAGATAAATCAACTTCAGTCGTGTCTGACTGTGACTCAACTTGATCCAACTTATTGAGAAAAAGTGTTTGTTTTTTTTCCAAAGTTTGAATCATCAATCAGTGGCGAAGTCCAGAAACAAACTCCCTCTGCACATTAGGAATGGATGTTAATCAGAACTCTATCTCTCTCACACACACACACACACACACACACACACACACACACACACACACACATACACACACACACACACAAACACGTACACAGCAGCAAAGTGAATGTGAGCAATGATTTACACTAACAACTCACTCAATATATAATATCTCTCAATGCTGGACTCTCCCCAGACACCCATCACTTATTGTGTGTGTGTGTGTGTGTGTGTATGTGTGTGTGTGTATGTGTGTGTGTGTGTGTGCCACAGCTCTCGTACTAATATAGGCCTAATGGAGCCCAGTGGGAGCAGCAGTGTTCCCTCTGAAAATGATTTAATTACATTTGCAAAGTGGATGAGTCTGGAGGGAGTGTTTGCTGCGTCAGGGCTTTGGCACACGCACACACACACACACACACACACACACACACACACACTCCATTAAGACCAGGAAGAGAAACAGTCTTCCAATTAGTCTGATTGGCCGCTGCTGGCCGAGGTTGGTGGGCAGTGTTTTATTGGCCTTCTCTCTCTCTCTCTCTGTTTCCACTCTCTCAGTCTCTTGCTCTCCTTTCCTTTTTACTCCTTTGTCATCTTTATTTTTTCCATCATCTCATTCTCTAGATTGTTTTAATATCCCTTTCTCTTTATATCGTTTAAGCCACGAAGATGTGATGTGCTAGATTTTTATCCGAATGTAGCTCAAATTTAAACCGAATTTCCACAAAATCTGCGAAAGAAAATGCAACTTAATGCTTGTTTCCATCCACTACTGTAATGAGAATATCAGGAGATAAACAGTTGGTGATCAGTTCTTACGTTGCACTCGCAAAATGAATTGATTACATGAAGTGTGAAGAGTGAAAAATCTGGAAAAATGCTGCATTAAGTGATTGTCCGACTGTCTGGTTCAGAAAATCGGTGATCATTTTTATTGGAAGCATACTGACACCTTTAAACTGATGAAAACTGAGCCTAATTTACAGCCTGACGAGCTGAGTACGATGTCCTAAAAATGCCGCTACACCTTTAAGGTTTAACATGACCTTTATGTGTTTTTGGTAAGGATCTGAAAAGAGTAAAAATGTCTCTTCATCACTCCTCTCTCCAACACCTGAGCAGTCTCAAAGGGCAGCTGATGCGGCTGTTTTTAATCTTATTAAAACTGAGGTTATCTTGTAAAAATGTGATTAAGTTGCTGCTTGAAGGGATAAGTCAAAAAGACCAGAAAGTAACCTTTAAAATACACATTTTTATTTATATCTATATTCTATTTGAATACATGAATATATGTTTAAACGTATGTATAACCAGCTCACTCATGCACAAATATATGCGTGAAGTTAAAAAAAAAAGAAAAAGTCTGAGTCATTCATCATCCACAGTGCAGAGCAATATGTCTTCAGTGTAATGAAGTGCAGTGGCAATAAAAAAAACTTAACTGAAATGAATGCATTTCTGTCACAGCTCTCCCATTCAGTGCATTAAGACGCAGGAGTAATAATCCTGCAGCTAAGAGCTTGATTGGCTTCATTAAAATGAGCAATAGCGATGATTTACTGTCGACGGCAACGAGACGGTTTTTTAGATTTCAACACTGTGAGGAAAAAAAAGTCTGTTCATAAGCAAAGTGAGAAGCTCGATACGACACGTAAGAAAGTGTTTTTCTTTTTAAGTGAACTGATTATTATTGGGAGCGCTGACGTTAACATCCGCTGTAGTGAATCCTCAAGGTTATACTGACTATAAGTGGGAACTATTTGTTTAAAAGTGTCTTTTCAGGAAAAAATGTGCCAAAATTGTTGGTTGTTTTTGCCTTAATTTAAGATAAATTGCTATAAAATTAATGATCATCATGATATTTACTTCCAATGAGAGTAAAATTGAGTTCAAGGACTTCCAAAATGCCTTGCTTGTAGAAACTTTTCAGTAGCTGTTAGCACTTAGCTAGCCAATAAATTGAACCGCCTTTGTAATTTTTTCCCCTGAATTCAGTCTATAAGTCAGGAGTAATCAAATTCCAGTCTTAGGGGCCAACTTAATACATTTCTAGCGCATCATAGGCCCAGTAAGGCTGCATTACATGATGATATTTTAGTACAAAAACTCTGTACATGAACAGCATTTCTGTGTTAATGGGAGACGAGACTCCTTTGTTGTGTAACCAAGTCCTTAAACTTTAGTATAAAAAGGTGCGATGGGCAGGCAGAGACACTGCTGGAAGTGTTTATCAGTGAGTTCTTCTCTGTAGTCATTGTTGAAAATGTTCAGTATACTTTTTTATCTCCTCACGGTCTGCTAGTTGTGTGTTACATGTGTGCGCAGTGTTCATACACAGCACAGGCTCTATAAATGGAAACAAAAACAAAGCGGCTCAGACCGAGAACACGCACAACACTATTGCAGCCAATAAGCAACTGGGGGCGTTCATGCTCGTGCACAGGAGGGGGGAAAGTCATCAGAGCAGCTGTCTGTGTGAGGACGTGACAGTCTCCCCTCTGCAGCACCAGCTGAATGGTGGGAGAGATACGATTCCATTTTATTAAATGTATCAATCCAACTGAATCCATGACAGTCTCATGGAAACCCCCTGTGTTTCTTTAGGCTCTGAGTCTGTTTCAGTTGCATTTAGTGAAGTTTAATCTGAGTGACCAGCTGTTTAAATCACACTAGTATCCTGCTGTATATGTGTTTTGAAATTATTAACTGTATCAATGAATCAATAATCACAAACTGACGATTTCTTCTCGTGGAGCTGACATGCAAACTATTTTGGTTCAGTAAATTTCTGCTGTCAGTCAGTCTGGTGAAGGCAGTTTGGCCGCAACAACCTTACTAAGTGTAGCAACTAGCGGGCGGCTAAATGAACACAGCAACAGTGACGTGACAGTAATGTGTCACTCAGAAGTGGTCTCAAAAGGGTCAGGTTGCCATTACATTTTGTTTCCGGTCGGATTAAATTATTAATCAGTCCAAATTTGGATGGGAGTCTGCTTATTGAGTACGTGTGTTATAAGGCAACCGTAGAACTTCTTTGCATGTTCTGGGTAACAATAATTTACATAAAATGATGAAAGAGGGTCAGTTACCCCCACACTGCTGTCTCAGGTAACCTGAGGAAGAACATTTGTAGTTGTAGTTGAAAATAGTAAGAATATAAAACTCACAGAAAGTTAAATCAGTCATTTTTTAAAGTAAGAGAATGAACATCATCTGGTTCCAGCTGCGTTAATGTGATGATATGATGGTCATCTCTGTTTTATAATCACTATAAATGGAGTATCTCAGGGTTTTGGGCTGTTGGTCGGCAAAAATTTGAATATTGCTTGTGAAATATGCTTTATAACGTGCATTTTCTGCTATTTATTAACATCTTATAGACAAAATGATGCATTGATAAATTGAGAAAATAATATGCTTCGTTCTCAGCAAATTCGAAATAGACTTACTTTTTTTTTTACAAAAGCAGGCGTCAGATTCACGTGTGATTGTGATCACAGGTTCAGGTGACGTGAAAGTGTAAATGTGTGTGTGTGTGCGTATGAGACCAGATGACTGTCCCAGTTAGACAAAGACACCATGTTGTTTGTATAAATGAGGCTTGCAGTGCCTTTTGTCCGTAGTTTCCATGGTGGGTAATTATTTAGCTTCTATTGTGTTTCATTCTGTGGAACAGTCCATTCACCTGTCAGCTTTATGTGTGTGTGTGTGTGTGTGTCTCACTATTACTACCAAACTCATTAAGTCACAGCGGAAACAGAGAGAGAAAGAAGGAAAAGAGAACACGAGGACAAAAATGAAAGCCAAGCGGAGAAACTGAGAGGAAGCGTACACAAAACATTTAAGATAAGAGAAGTGACGGAAGACAGAACAATAAAGACAGAAAGGTAAAGAGAGCGACGAGCTGATGTCACTGATGCTTTTAATTTAAACAGGAAATTAATCTTAAGAGTCACACGAACACGCAGGCTGCTGTGAAGCAGACGGAGGGGGGGGAAACATGTTATCTAAAGCAAATATGAGGCGTTTAACCTGCTGTTGAAACAGGAAAACATGACCTCAAGAGTCTCAGTTTTATACTTCATACTAACTCTGACTGTGTTTAGAGTGAGTGGTACGTCCACAGAGATAATGACAACTAACATGATGAAAGCTTTAAAATATGATGTGTATGCTGAAAGTTGCAAAGAAGATAAAATGAATGTCAGGAATGATAAGAATAAAACTAAAACTAAAATCTTAAGAAAACATATTTCGTCACTATTTTATATGTTTTTACATTTGAAGAAGGGAACCAATGATGGAGCCTAGCTGCCAGTTCTTCATAGAAAAGCAGAAAAGATGACAAGTTACATATAACAGGAAGCATAATAAAGAGCTGAAGTGAAACTGTCATAGGTGCGAATCAGAGCGGTAATGAGTTCAAAAGGCTTTGTCGTTGAGGTTGTAAACAACAAGCAACATCGTAGCTGCTGAATTCATTCAAAAGTGACTTAACACACGTAATCTTTAGCTTTAACGCAGCATGTAGCGTCTCTCCTGTTGGCTGCTGGCTGTCAGCTGAAGAGTCAGTCACACTGGGCGGCGGTAGAGGAGGAGACAGTAGAGACGCTACTACGTGTCAGTTTAAACATTAGATTAACTCACTTTACTGTATTCAACAAGCCGAGCAGGATGTTTCCATCACAGTTATGTATTTAAAGACAAGAGTGATGATTTACAGCCTGTCATGCTGTCACCATGCGTCGCTCTGTGTGTAAAATGTTGAGGCTAAAAACGAAGGCAGTGACGCGACTGATAAAATGTCGACTCAGCAACTTTTAGGGGGCAGTCCTTAACGTCACTACGCCAGAAAATACTCACAATGACGATGTTAACACACTGATGTTAAACCATCTTAGTTTTGTGTGTTAGCATGCCGACAGTTTAGTGTGTTAAGTATAGCTGAGGCTGATGGGAATGTCACTAGTTTTGCAGGAATTTGGTCATAAACCAAAATAAAAAAAACAAAATAAAAGTTTGACCAGATGAAAATGCCAAGAAAATGCTAATGCTAAGTTATTATAATTCAGCCAAAACTTCATGGCAATCTATCCAATAGCTGTTGAGATATTTCAGTCTGAAACAAAGTGGTGGACTGACCAACAACTTTCTTATTACTGAAATTAATTGTGTTTCCTTGTTGTTTGTTGTTTTGTTGGCTGATATGTTGATATTTAATGGCCTTGTGCGCCGCCAATCATGATATTCATCAGTTCGTTAAATGTGAGTTTCTTTGGAAGAGGGGCTTAATAGCATCAATGAATCAAATGGTAAATTACAGAATAATTAGATTAGATCAAACTGACGTCAACGTAATCTGTCTCCCAGAATATATTAAAGTCTGAGGTTGCAGATGGTTTAAACTCACTGAGCGCTCCACTGACAACTGACTACGACTAAACAAACACACGGGAGAGAGAATGAGGGAGGTGAAGAGCGGAAACGAGGGATGAAAAAGGATTCATACATCCATTTGTATGTGTAAATGCATATGTGACTATAAAAGAGCGTGTGTTCAGATGTATTTGCATATGAGTGTACCGTATGTGCATTCAATGTGTTGTCCTTTGTGCATGCAGGTGGATTAGATCTGTATTTGTTTGTATTATAACCGGTGTCTGAACACACAGGGAGACCTGTAGAGGCAGGTGTGTGTGAGTTTACACAAAGGAAGGTGTAATGTTTACTGAGCTGAACACACCAACAGGTGCATGTGGAAATACTCAGATTCAAGATTTAAAGCATCTATAATGTAGATTTTAAGAATAAAAAATATCATCAAAAACTGTCAAGTATCAAATACGGACACTGAGTTCTCAGACTGAAAACATTTTAAGGTTTGTTTACATATTCTTGGACCAGATATTTGCTGATCTCAATCAAAGTTTATTAATTATGGACTACTTTTATGTACTTGCAAATATTAGTATTTGCCTGAGGAAGACCTGTGATTAGTCGTAAATGTTGTAAATAAAGTAAAGGGAGCTCTCATTCAGTGTGCAGGTACTCCTTGTATCTTGGCTGTGGTTCAATGTCAACTCACGGTTGGAAATAGGAGGTGAACGGTGATCTCCCATGTTTAAGTCTGATGTTTAACTCTAATAACATTAAGCCAAAGTTATGACATTACTTTGTTTCTAGCCTCCTTTCCATTAGCTTCTTTCTGTAACTCAGTCATTCATTATTTCTGTCATTGGCCTTTCTGTTTGTGCCTGGAGTTTATTTTCCATATTCTCAGACAACTTGGCTCCACTACAGCAGCTGCTATCAGAAATTTAACCCTTAAAAAGTTAAACAACGATTACTTTGTGAACACAGAAAAAAACTACAGCTCCCATTAAAAGAACAAACATGGCAGCGTGGGTACGTGCGTCACTGTAACTTGGTTCCATCCATGGATGTATTGTACGAGCTGGATAGGGCACCGCCGCTCAGCCTTGCCGCCAATTTTACCCAGTGGTCACTTGCGGTATTGCAGCTAAAAATCCCCTTGTGGCCCAAAAAGCATTTTCCCCCCATAGACCACCGTTGTAAAAGAGACGTCTGTAAAATTGTTGACAGGACACATAGAACTGTGCAAACAAGGTCAATTATGACTCTTTCTATTAAGAAGTTTTGATCCATGGAGGTTTTATATTTGTAAAACAGTTCTAATTGGACTGAATGGGCGCCATTTTTGGTCTGGTATCCAGCTCTTATAATACATCCATGGTTTCGTCCATGTTTCTAGCTGTAATCTGTGCCGTGTAAAGACTTGTACAGCGTTCTCTGTCCTGTTCTTATTACAGACATGTCTGAACTCGCCACTACGACCCTCGACTCGCTCATGGACCCGTCTCCTCTGTCGAGCCGTGATGTTTAGCTCGCAAACGTCTAGGACTTATGGGAAACGATGTCCGTTGAAGGCCAATAAAAAACATAAATACTGAATAAACAATGATATTAGATGGTTTTTCAGAAAACTCCCGTCCTTATCTGAACATATGGATCGAGCCATACGACATACTGTTGAGAAAGGTTCTGTTTCAAGGTTGGATTTTACTTATTAGCAGAGTTTCACATATTAATGAGCTTTTTAATGAGGTTTTCTTACTTCTGGAGCAGAATCCAGCAGTTCTGGTTTCACTTCAGCCCTCTTTAACGTCACCTAATATCCTCCTTTTGCTACCATTATAATTACTATTCCTGCTAGAGGGTGCTGTCACTGAAATGTAAATTTATGTCATTTTGAGGCACTCACTGAGACGACTGATTTTGTAATTTTGTTTTTTTTTGGGAGGACAGTTTAGTTTTGGTGAACCAGTCTGAGTCAGAAAGTCCTGGGGGCAATTTTTATTCCCGCTCTGCCTCTGTGTAAAGAGACGATTCTCCCGTTAATGAGGTAATTAAAGACTTCTGCACTCAGTCGTGATCGATGGTTAGAGGGTTTACACACTTACATGTCCGCACACACACACACATATACACACACTATATCCGCCCAGACACAAATTGAGAATAGGTGATAATTAGTTTGATACCCTCTATGTTTGTAGTTGTTCAACAGAAAACAAATCTGCAGTACGTGATGTTGCTACGGAAAACACACAAACACACTTACATACATGCACACACACACACATGCACACGAAACAATCGTGTAATTTGTGGCCTTGGCTCAGTCCAATCGTATTAAGATAACATCAGATGAAGTAAAGTCAGTGAAACAGTGTCATCACAGCAGTAATGAATGGATTAAGGATTATCTCAGAGTGGACAGCAGTAAAGTTAATAAAGGAGAAGACGGAGTAAAGATTAAATTAAAGATAAAGCGTCTTTACAGATGCTTAAAAAAGTTCCTCTACATTGACACATTGTGCTCTTATTGAGTCCCCTAAACGGTTTCTTACAGTTAAAAGTATTGTGGAAAATCATGTAAAATGAAGAAAAAGAAAGGAAAATGGTTCTGGGTATAATATTTACATAAGTATTAGATAACTCTTCTGTTAAACAGACTTTTGTCTGAATGAATCATAAAGTCCTTTGAACATGTTGAGCAGATTTTTGTGTCTGAGATCAAGTAAGACTGTAGCAGTAAAAGTATATAAAATTAAGATTTGGTGTGTTTAGTTTCTGATATTCATTTTAAAAGCTTCACTTTCTTTTTGGTGCAGTTTTTGTTTTTTCCACAGATAGTTTTAACTGGACATGACTTTGTGTTCGATGGCAATTTTTCTTGTGTGTTACTGTATATTTATTAGCTGTTATAATACTTTTAGAACATGTTACTGATGAAGTGGTGACCTAACCAACCCTCCCACAAACAGCGCGGGGCTGCGAAGCGAGTTTGTTGTAGTAGCCGCATCGGGTAATTACAACTTTGAGGTTCATCACATGTTGCACACTCGCCCAAAAAGTATTTTTCCTATACACAATGTTACATGCTCCCCCCACCCCACCCCCCACCGCTGGTTATGATTTGACTATGATTTTTTTAAGTTATGTTTGACCTCTTTTGTAAATAGCCTTTCTGGGGATCGTAAAACACAATCAATTAAAAAGAAATTAAAACAGTAATAGTTTGGCTCTGCACATGACATATGTTGACAATAATAAAAATATAGGAAATCATCAGAGTTATCCTTTAATGCACCCAACGGGTGGACAGATACCAGGTGTGAATGTGAGGGTGTTGCTGAAAAACAGCTTTTATATTCAGCAAAATTCAGTTGCATAATTAAGTGATTTAAAAAATATATTGTGATGAATAATTTCTACACATCAGTTTTATGCCAACATTTTTGTTTTTGCTTTTGTTCGCTGCCTGCAGGCATCTTCATAGAAAACAAGAATAAATGGTACTTCTTGGATTTGTATCTGAGGATTATTACTACAGACGCTTTTTTTATTACCTGAGACAATCTTAAAAGCCACGGGCAAAACTCTACCAGAGTCTGGCAGGTGGTGATTTCCCACTCTGTGTGTATGTGTGTTCCAGGTATTCCTCATGTTGTGGGGACGTAAATCTGTTTACAGTCATCACGTTTACAGTCCCCCCTTTAACGTAAATCATTAATTTTAGGGTGAAGACTTGGTTTATGTTTAGGGTTATGGTTAAGGTTAGGATACGTCTCCAGGAAATAAACGCAAATCAATGTAATGTTCTCTGAAGTGATGGAAACACGACTCTGTGTGTGTGTATGTTAATGAAATCTGTACTCAGCATGGAGTATTTGAGCCAATGAAAGCATGGATCAATAAAACACAGGGTTTGGCAAAGAGCCAGCTCTCAACACATTTATCTTTCAGACTACCTTCTTTCCCTCAGGCTCTCTCTCTCTCTCTCTCTCTCTCTCTCTCTCTCCATTGTCTGAAATATCCAACATCTTATTTATTTCAGCATCATCCCTCTTCCAGCTTGATACCAACCATCCCTCCATCTTTCGCTCAGGGACACAACAGAAGCCGAATTGAGTCATTTGGAGACTTTCATGAAACCAAAATGATGGGGAAGGGGATTTCTCAGACAGAAAGTTGAAAATCTGCAGATTTGTCGACATATGTGTTGCCAAACTGCCGTCCCTCTCCCTGTCATATGTATCCATCCGATCGACACACATAAAGATAAAATAGATCCGTCAGCAGACTTAATGAGGCCCGGTGTCGGATGGATGTAGGGCTGCGGAAACTAAATGAAAACTATCTCTGGGATGGAGAGAGAGAGAGAGAGAAAGGGGGGAAAGACTAAGAAGCAGCATATTCTCATAAGAAACACAGAGGCGGTCTTGCTTGAAATTACAGATTCTATTAAGTCAGCCTCTGCAGCTCAATAAAGGAACAGCTCATTGTGTCTTTTGTCTCTCTGCTCCCTCTTTCTCTCTCTCTCTCTCTCTCTCTCTCTCTCTCTCTCTCTCTCTCTCTCTCTCTCTCTCTCTCTCCATCTCACACACCAGTTAACTTTATCACACATATTATCAAACCGTGTCCTTACTCATAACTACTCCTAAGGTGACACCATCCATCCGCTTTGGTCAGTAACTAAGGGAAAAAGGAGCGTAAGCGTACGACCGCATCCGTCGCTTCTTTCTTTTAACCTCGTAGAAAAGTTTCAAAAAGTCAAACTTGTGTTTTATAATCGCAGATAAATGTCATCACAAGTCTGGATTCTAAACTAAATTAAACTAAACTTAAAGTTGAAAGGACCATCAGTGTTTATGCAAGTTTTAGCTACTAAACTATAAATCATGTATACTTTACTTTGTGAACTGGGTTCCAATTCAAAGTCTGCGTCTGGCCAAGTTCAGTCCAAATGACCGGACGTGTTCTCGCTCTGCTTGTTTTATCGAGGCTACGGTACCTCGGGAGCTGATATGTCTGGACTTATCAAGTTTGAATATTTTTTCAGGCGCAGCGGTCCAACTCCTGAGATGATCAGCTGGTCAACGTCCGTCGTCATCCCGGCGTTCGCTTTGGTGATTCACCGCTGGCTCTTATGTCTCTGTAGCATTTTGATCTATGATGTAATTCCTTTTAGATGATATTTTGGTAAAGTAAATGTAAGTAAAGGTAAAGTGAAGCTTCACGCTGCCTCTGCAGACTTTGGACTCCTTATATGTACAGATACCAACACATTTCAATTAAAATCTATGAATATACATTTATTAAAATGAATAGATCCATCTATATTCAATTTTGTTTATTTTATTGAGCTACAGTTTGGATTTTTATTATTACTACATAATTGACTCCATCTCACTGTCATTTCTTCTTGAGAAAAACTGTCAGTGGAGCTTTGAGTGGATAGTATTTGTCACGGTACAGTCAGGTACAGCTGTGTTGAAGATTAATCACCAGAGCTGAGCTGAATTGGTGATATCAGCAAAAACACAGCTGTTCTTCCGGCAAATGATCATACTGCGTCCACCTGTTCTCAGGACTTTGTACTCCCGAGTTGAACTTGCCCGAGTCATTGTAGAGTGAAGATAATATCAGGAATATTTGTTCAAATGTGTCATCTTGACTTGTGTTTAAACAATATTTAGATGAGCTTTAGACGAGTTCTTATCTCAGCCTCACTGTTTGCATTTCTTCTCTTCTCTCTGTTGACTGTCGTTTCTTTGGGCCGACACATATAACTTAAACCTGAACTACCTCCTTCATTTCCACTGCTCACTGTTATAAAACTACTTACACACATACTTCAAAGTTGTGGCTGAGACACTGATATTTTGGTGTTTTACTTTAATTCTGGTATTTTACAGTGACATAACACAACCACCAACAAGCCAACGACAACTTCCTTTAACTCTGTAACTTTGGTTGTAAAATTTAAAGAGTTGCCTTTTAAATGAATGGTTGAAGAACAGTAACCTTTATATTTTGTGAACATTGTTTTGTGCACAAAAATGGGGGCACCTGGTAAGAGGTTTAAGAACTTTTATCAAAAGGTGTAACAGCGCTTCATGATCAGGACTAAAACATATAAAGGGAAACATCACACAAGCAAAGAAGAAGAAGAAGAAGAGAGTAATAAAAGAGGCAGAGTTGATCTTACCTGACAGTGAAGTCGTACGAGCAGGAAGCCAAAACCGTCTTACTGAACGCAGAAAACTGAAGGAAGAAAAATACAAAATCTAAATCAGGAAAATGCTAAAATGTCATGTAATTCATCTGTTTGTTAAACTGTGAAATTTCCCAGCGACTGAATGACTTTTCACTTCGCTCTTGTGAAGATGAGGTTCTTCACCAAAAACAAACTTCATAAGTTCTGGAAAATTAGAAATGTTTTTTACGATATCCTGAACATAATAACATACAAAATGATGAACTGATTTGACTGCTAATAGGGCTGTGTTGTTGTTGTTTTTTTATTTTATGTGTGTTATAATGTGTTATAATTGTTCAGATTATTATTTTTGTTTGTTTTGTTTTGTAAAAGACAATAAAGAGATGTTTTTTAAAAAAAGGGAAGGTCAAAAACAAAATGAACAAACAATAAATACTATTATTATACAAATATACTGTTAAATTATTAATATATTACATATATTCAATGTACAGATAATTCTGTTTATGATCCATGGACAATCCTCCATTTTACTGTACAGCTTTTAGGAATATCCACCTGACTCGAGTCCCTTTCACACATGCACTGCAACCCTGAAATTTTCCAGACATTATCCGGAGAAGGTGTGTGTGTGTGTGTGTGTGTGTGTGTGTGTGTGTGTGTGAACGTAAATGTCTGAATCAGTTGGACCGGACATTAAACAGACTTTACCCTGCAGCTGCCTACTACAAAGTCTGATTGAGCCCATGTGAGAATATAGCAGGTCGTTTTCCGGTGAAATCACAGTGAGCGAGCGGGCGTGTTGATGATATTTCTATCATGCGGCCGGCGCTGGATAAACACAGCAGGCCAGCTATAAGCTGTATTGTTTTGATTAAGCCTGAACGCTCCACTGTGAAGCTAGCGCTAATGGGAGAGAGGATTTCCTGTGATTTCTCATAAGATAAAAGCCGATTTATTTCTGGCAAAAAGCTTAAAAAGGCAGAATTACAACCGCAGCGCACTTTTTGCATCATGTCCTCCCTCCTGCACGCTCTACCCAGGCGCCACTCCTCACCTAAACCAAACAGTAGCTGAGAACACGTCTGACACGGACGAGCTCCTGTTACATGTGTGAAAGGGCAACTCCAGACAATGTGAGGACCTGATTCTCCATAGAGAGGACTTCCTGTGATTCTAGACATTGTCCAGAGTTCATATGTGAAAACGGCTTTGCACTAATGTACAGTGTATTATAGTGTATTAATATTATTGTACAGTGTATATTCAACACACAGTATAGTGTAGTTTTTGTTTTTTAGTCTCTATTCTATTTTTTATATATTTTATTGAATCTATTTAGTTATTGTATGTAATTTAGCTTTTAATTGTGTTTTAATCATTGGGATTAATGGGTTATTAATGCGGAGGAAGTTATCCTTTCAAAATAAAAATGTTGTTAAGGTGGGAAAAACTTAATATTGTGCATCTTCATCTTGCTGGGTTACATATATTTCATCTGTTCTGAGCTTTTTCTATGTTGGACTAAAGTCTCTTGTTGGAAGTTGCTCTTAATCCTGTAAAAAGGTGTGAATTCTTTAAAAAAAATCGTGACATTTTCTCCATCAAAGTGAAACACAGCTTCAGGCAGGTCGAGCAGCCTATTTTCTGCTCAGCAGTTACAGGATTGTGCCGACGCCGAGAGACTGAGAGAGAAGAGTCCGCAGAGAGTCATTTCACTAACTGACAGCTAAGCACTCTTAAATTAATTTATTCGTTCATTTGTTCCCCCTCTGTGCATCTGACAGTTTCACCTTTCCTATCAGGAGGATACAAACGGCCTCGTTTAACACGTTTCTCTTTTCCTCTTTGTTCCTGCCTCTCTATTTGGTTTATAGCTACTTTATGGACGTTATCAACAAAAAAAACGTTTATCACCGAAGCAAAAACAACAAATATAACGAGACACTGAGCAGCTGTGATGATAAAATACACAATCATTTCTCTGCTAATGTTTTCTGTCTGACGTTGAGTTTTATTGTCAGTATTTCAACTCTAATACACACTGTTCATGTTTATTTGCTTGTTTTTTCTGTTTAAATCATTTAAATGTAAATTTTGAAGTAAATTCTTTTTAGTTCTGCAGAATCATTTTATACCTTTTTAGAGGTCGACGTGTTTTATTTGTAGATAGAAGAACAAATACATTTATTGGCTGATGAGCCTTCTCGTTAATAGATGTGTGAATTTATTTGTTTTCATCATTTGAATGAAAAAAAAGTTTTGTCCATCACTTCTATCAGTTTAATATCAGTTATTAAAAATAATGGAAAAAGTATTTCATTGTTAGGGCTAATCTACAGCATGATGACCAGTTTCCCCACAGTTAACAACAGTTAATAAGAAAAGTCTGCTGGATTTTTTTTTTTAATTTAACTCTTTTATGCATGAATTATTAAATCACAGGGTGAAAAAAATTTTGATTGTTGAAGTGAAAAATCATGTTAGTAACTTTTTTTTTAATATATTGAATTTTGAAATGTGTCCACTGTAGTGGACACCATGCATGAAAGGGTTAATAAGTCTCAATTTACCCAGAATTCATGAATTGTTCATATTTAAGATAGACGGCATTGTGGAACTTATGAATTAACATGTTAATCTTAAGTCTGACTATTAGTTTGATCTAAATCACAGCCCCTGAACCATTAAACCAAGAGACCTGAACTCTATCCCTCCAAAACCTGCAAAAAACTGCCTTAAATTACAGAAAATATACCTGTGAAATGACCTTAGCTTGTTGATGCATGTTCATATTAGTGAAGTTTGGTGTTTGAATGAAATCTATGATGATTAATGTCAGAATAACTTCTGTTTCTACTATCCTACACATGTCCAGTTTAACCTCATTTGACAGTATAAATAATGGCAGTTTTTGGGAAAACTACTCAAGGAATTATATCCAGTAAGAGACATAAAAGATGTGTCCAAATCTATTTACAGGAACATTTGGTAATAGTGATGTAATCTCCAGAGCCACCGACCAACCAACCAGAGCCAAAAACTGTGGTTGCATGTGAGAATACGTTTCATTTACACTGTACTTCCAACGTTTGCTACACCTTATGTACATACTTTATGATTGTGTTCCTTCCCTGTTGGACTCTGCATCACTGCATCGTAAAATCTCAACAGTAAAGTTAGAGTTTTGATAAAAAAAATTATGTAAATAGAACATTTAAAAAATTGAATTTTCCTTTTAAATACTCTCAAAATGAACTTGACATTCGATAGAAAGTGTCTCCGTCTGTCGCTCTTTTCTCATCTTCTGCTGATCATGAAATCGCTTCACCTCCTTTCTGCTCCCTCCAGTACATTAATACCAGCCGACAGATTTGCAAACACTAACAAAACACACACACACACACACACACACACACACACACACACACACACACACACAGTATAGTATAACAGTCACTTCTTTTCTCGATCGATTGGTGGCACCTGTCCTGAAAAACACAACTTGAGTAGGACAGGTCCTTGATTGGATGGACTCAGGTTTCTGTTTGTGCATGCAAGAGTTTCTGTTTGCAGTTATAAGTTTGTGTGTGTGTGTGTGTGTGTGTGTGTGTGTGTGTGTGTGTGTGTATTCCTGACGTACAGTATGTGAGTGTGAAGTGACGTGTGCCTAATCTGAGTAACTGGGATGTGTTTGGTGACTTGCCTGCAGCTGTCTGTTTTCTCACACATACACCCACACACACGTCTAATGTGTGTGTGTGTGTGTGTGTGTGTATATATGTGTGTGTGTGTGTGTGTGTGTGTGTGTGTGTGTGTGTGTGAGTGGTCTTATTAGGTCCATTTAAGTGGGTGTTTTGATGCTGTCAGGCGCTGTACTACATCTCTGCTGCAACACACACTTTGCTCTAAATTCTGAGAACAAATTGTTACATGACATTTAACGGAGTGTGTGTGGTGAAAAACCTGAATGTGTGTGTGTGTGTGTGTGTGTGTGTGTACCTTGACTCTGCGGATGGCGTAGGTGTGGCCTAGCAGTTGATTGACAGGATGTCGGACGTTCCTCAGATCCCAGATACACACGCTGCAGTCTACTGAGCCTGTGGCCACAATGTTCTGCACAAAAACATCAAATCACTGATATAAAAACTCACAATTATGAGAGAATATGTTGGTTAAATGCACTTTAAACAATGAATGAAGATTAATAAAAGAGTTTTAAAGTAGAACAAAGCTGCTTAAATGAATTTCAACAGAAATACGGCTCCTAGACTACAGCTTGTGAAATGCACATTTTAAACTATATGTCTAATTAATTGTATTTTCACAGTAAAATACCTTCAGTAACTAACTTAAAGGTAGAGTCAGTCATTGTGGAGAAAGATTGTTGATATTTCAACTAAACACACACACACAAAAAAAAAAACACCCCTCCCTTCGTGCTCCTTCAGAAGCTCCGTCCCCAAAGTCAGGGACACACATTGCCATGGCAACCACCAAAAGTGAAATACGGTGGAATCCAGAGCGATGCTATGACTTCCCCCTGTCGTGTGCACGAGCATGAACACCCCCTGCTGATTGGCTGGAGTAGTGTTGTACTGCTCGCTCCGAGCCGCTGTGTTTACATTTACAGAGCCGGTGTGTTTGTGGACACACAGAAGGGAACAGCTAGCGGACTGTGAGGAGATATTTGCTGAATATGATAAAAAAATGTACTGGACTAGAATTGCTGACTTTACCTTTAACTGCATTTAACCCATAATTAAGAAGATAAAACCAAACTATAGCTCAATATGTGCATTTTTAAAAACCTGAATAAAATTCAGTAAATAAACTTTAGAATAAGAAGAACAAAGAATGAACTTTTAAGAATAAGGTTTATGAAATGCATTTGAAGTAGAATAAAGCTGCTAAAATGCATTTGAAGTAAACTTTAGCTCTCTAAATGCATAAATAAATGAATAAAGCTCGTTGAATGCTTGTTTATTTTATTTAACACTTCTTAACTGTATTTTTACCCCAAATTAAGAACATAAAACCAAACTACAGCTCAATATATGCATTTTAAACTTGAATAACTTCCACTAAATGTTGTTTTAATTAAGAATAAACTTTATTACATCTATTTAAAGTTAAAAAAAAAGATAATATGCTTTTAAGATAAGCTGCCAAACTGCATTTAAACTAAACTATAGCTTTACTAAAGACTAAAGATTATTGAATGCTTGACTTATTTTATTTGAACAATTCTGAACTGCATTTTAACCAGAATTAAGGGGATCAAACCAAACTATTATTTGTTTAGTTCATAGTATTCTACACTAAAATAATGCAGGTTAACTGTATTTGAACCCACAGTGAAGTTTATTTCCATTGTGTGTTTTTAACAGTGTGAGCTTGTCTGAGGCAGCAGAAGGTGGTGGGCAGTTACCTGGTCGTATTTGCACCAATCACAGCTGAGGATCTCAGCCTTGTGCGCTGGGATGACCAATCGACACGCTGCGCTCTTCACCTCCCAGATTCTGAGCGTCCCGTCACCTGAGAGAGACAGAGAGTAGAGATTTACCCAACATGCTCTGTACTGGAGACCTCTGAGCTGCTTCTCATGGGCACTTTGGCAGCAAAAAACAAACAAACTAAGAAATGGAGGTTGTGTGTAAAGAGGAGACAAAGAGTCAAATGTAGAGAGAAAGACAAGCGACAGTAAAAACAGAGACCAGTAAGAAGAATAAAATGAGAGAATTAGCAAAAAAATAATAAGAATGACATTAATTAAAAGCCAAATTAAAGCTGTTGTTTAAAAATGTTCACAGAGTCTGCATCTCTTATAGCTCTTGAAGCTGCGTTTTCTTTTTTCTTGTGTGTATAATTATGCGTATTCAAAAATCCAGAAGTAAAACATCTAAGAGCTTGTGAAGGATTATAAAACGACAGAGAGTCTGAAATGTAAGCCAGTCCCGAACCATTAAAAGCTTTAAAAACAAGTAAAATAATGTTAAAATCTATTCTAAAAGATACTGGGGGTCGATGGAGTGTAGCTAAAACCAGGATAACACGCTCTCTCTTCCTTGTTTTGCTTAAAAGTTTACCAGCAAAGTTCTGAATACACTGACATTTTTCAATTGGCTGCTTCGGAGGACCAGTAGAAAGAGCACTGCAATAATCTTATCTATTTGAAATAAAAGCATGAATAAGTTAGTATATATATATTTATATAATGAGAGAGAGAGAGAAATGTAACTTAAGACAGATGGAGAGAGACAGGAAGACAAAGAGGTTAATTGAGGGGAACACGGCAGCCAGAGTGTTTTGAGTTCCTTTAGACGTCGGGTTTTATGTGTGTCCCAACATAACTTATTCTCTTGTGAGGCGAGGGAGTCATTTCAGGGGCCACTTCATTATGGCATCAACCCAACTGTGTGTGTGTGTGTGTGTGTGTGTGTGTGTGTGTGTGTGTGTGTGTGTGTGTGTGTGTGTTCCTGGCTGGAGGTTGAGGGTCTGCCAACACTGCGACAATCATCAAGCAGAACCTTTACATTCTCCTCTCCTCTTCTTCCTCCTCTCTCATCCTCCTCCTCCTCCTCCTCCTCTTTCATTTTACAGCCAGCAGGTTCTGAGAGGTTTAATCAACTCTGCAGTCTTTCCTCCTTTAAGCCAAACACGGAGTCAGTTTGCTTCAAATGAACGAGCGTCGTACAAAGTAGCTGCGGTTACACGCACGCTTCTTTTCATTCTGATGGAAGATTTCGGTCAACTGTTTACATGAGATGTAATCTAACATGTTCTGGTGTTTCTGACGCATTTCATTGGAACAGAGCAGTATGTCAAAATGTTACTACCAGCCACCGTCAGCCCAACAAAAGTCAGGTTAGGCTAACCCATTGTCGCTAACTTCAGGGCTAACCCTCTTCACTTTAATCAGCAGGTGGCAAACAGGACACAGGCAGGAACTTGGCTTGAGTGTTGAGTTGCTGTAGCATTTATTCACTGACAAATAGCCTAAACTGTAAAAACACTGCACTGTTCACAGCTATATTGCTAACTTCATACACATGCTCTCTCTTTCACTCTCTGTCTATCATTACGTCACCTAATGTTACCCCCACGTGGGGCAAACATGCGTAGAACGAATATATTTATTCCAACCAGAGAGAAACAATCACATTAAGCATTTACATGGTTATTAGGCGCTAATATCTTCCTCTTGAACGGATTATCAAAGGTTTACACCAACCCCTATAAACCCGATTGAAAATTCCCTCCGATCGGGACGGATCAGGCCACCTGTAGAAGCTCTGCCCCCAAATTCATGGGGGCGCGTTGCCATGGCAACACCCAAAAGAGAAACATGGCGGAATCCAGAGCGATGTGACGACTTCCCCCTCGAGGTGGTTTGATTGAGGTGGTTACAGGGGCGCCACCTGTTACATGAGGCATTTTTTTACTCTGATTAGGCTATTATCACAATTATTAGATGACATTAGGTTTCCTTAAACTATATTTCCTGTTGCAATTTAGTAGAAACATAAGTTCTAGGAGACATGGTCGCTCCCAAAGACCTGTAAACTAACTTTGTTTTAAAAATTCAGCGGAGTTCCCCTTTAATATCTGCTTTTTCTGGTGTTAAAAGACACATTTCACATACTGTTCCTTTTTTTTAATGGCAAAAGTCATGGTGCTCATATGATATAAGCTCCCTGGCTGTACATATTTTGCACTGCAGGGGGTTTTATTAGGATTTATACTGACAAGATTGAAGATTTGTGTATGTTTTCTTGAATAATTCATTTACTTAAATAAATCTGTTTGCAGCTAATTGAACTCTTTTGTCATGCTCTACTTAAGCTTAAGTGAATCTTTAAGATCTGCAGAAATGTTTATGACTTCATCTCTATCTAGATATAGCTACATATCAAATGTCATTTTGTTTTGGCAAAACTAAAAGCTTTTTATAAATGTTTAATAATGTTTGAATGATCCAAAGAACAAGGAGAAAGGACGGAAGTTTGGACCTCCTTGGTGTCATTGTCTCGAAGCATAAAAAATAAAATACATTTGCTTAATAGGATTATGTGACTGGGACTCTGGGGTTGCTCTTCAGAAACAATGCCACCTAAATTCGATTTGAGGCTGAGCGGAGGGGTAAACTGGCCGGAGTGTTTTGGATTCAAGGAGGAAAGCCCACAGAGTCTGAATAAACAGCTCAGAACAAATCCTAACTGTTTGTTGTAGATTAAAGAGGAAGCTTCTTCCTCTTCCTGGCTTCACCTCATGTTTACTGACCAGCAGATTAATCCTCCTCCTCCTCCACCTCCTCCTCCTCCTCCTCCTGTCAACGTGCTTCCTCTCCTCCTGTTCACCATTTCCTCCACTTCCTCTTTAATCCCGACGATGGATGAAAACCCAACACACACACTCCCAGCATCGGTCTCTTCCAGACCCCCGTCCTCCTGGTCCTTATCGATTCCTCCATAACTATCTTAACCCTTCGTGTCATTCCTCCTTTTTATTTCATCCTTTTTTTTCTCCCTCTTTTACTTTTTCCATCACTCACACACTCCGCTTCTCAGCCATGCGTGGCCTCTGGCATCACCGAGTGGAAAACATGCCGGCTAGACTGTGTGTGTGTGTGTGTGTGTGTGTGTGTGTGTGTGTGTGTGTGTGTGTGTGTGTGTGTCACCGTTTACAACAGCAAAACTGTTTAACATTATGTTTCTTTTACAGCAGCAGCAGCAGCGGAGAAGATCTGGCTGTGCATGTAAATGTATGAGGACGTGTGTGTGTGTGTGTGTGTGTGTGTGTGTGTGTGTGTGTGTGTGTGTGTGTGTGTGTGTACGTGTGTGTGTGTGCTTGCTCTGCAGTGCATTAGAGGCTGACTCCTATAAACGGGTCTCGCTCTATTACACCTGGTATCTCTGCTGTATCAGCAGGTTCAGCTAACACACACATACAAACACAAACACACACACACACACACAGTTTTTTTCCCCACATGCAGCTTTTTAAGCTTCATCCTCGTGTGTATCACAGCCAACTTTAAATTTCTGCCAATATACAACACACACACACACACACACACACACACACTTGATGCCAGCGAACTAACAGATGTGAAGAGGAAAACATCACAGGGCTCATTATAATCCTTTTTTTTTATTTAAAAAGAGCCAATATTTTATTTTTATCAGTTCATTTTGTGAAAAAAAAACAGAAATCAGATTTTAAAAATACAAATTGTTGTATTTTTAAATTACTTTGAGGTTCTTTAAGTTAAAATCCTTTTCATTAGGGCTGCAACGAACGATTATTTTCATTATCAATTCATCTGACATTTATTTTCTCAATTAACCAATTCGTTTTTCGGTCTATAAAATGTCAGAAAATGGTGAAAAATGATCACTGTTTCCCAAAAATGTCTTTGTTTGTATCGACCAACAGTTCACAACCCAAAAATATTCAGTCTGCTGTCATAGAAGACTAAAGAAACCAGAAAATATTCACATTTGAGAAGCTGCAACCAGATGTTTATACTTTGCTTGTGCACTCTATGATTATGTTTTTATAGTTTAATGAGACAGAAAAGCGAGTCTTCGATTTCACGAAAATCTCCCCAGTTAATACTTTAATATTTTCAATATTTTAAGCTGATTAACTTCACAGTTTCAGGAGAGAACAGCTCGTGAAAAATAAGATGTAAAAGTCAGTCGGCTGCTGCTGATATCTCGATGTGTCAGATACATATTTAATATTTTCAGGTTGTATTTATGGGCTGCAATCATTCATTATTTTCTGCCTTCTCTGACAACTAAAAAGTGATTAGAGAGCTTTGAGTTTTACTTTAGTTTGTGACATGCAATTGTTAAAAGCTAAACCTGCGCAAAATTAGATTTGATAATTAGTTCAAAAGGATTCAGATTTGATAATCAAAAAGCTACAGAAACCTGAGTTACTCAACAACTCCTCTCACTGAGCTACATCTCCATCCAAAACTGTCAAAAACTGTCCACTATGTCTTGAGATAAATAATATTAACTTGCTGCCTGTTGAACTCTGGATGTGGCTCTTCACTCTGCTGATCAGCTCATATTGATCTAAATCAAAAATCTATTAAATCGAGCGTTCAGGTTCAACCTTCGAAATCACAAGCAGGTTCACGATTCTCCCGGTATTTTTTTCTCTCTGCCCCCGCCTACTTGCACACATCCAAAGAAAAAAAAAAAAACATTTCAAAGAAGTTACAAAATGAATGTGGTGGTTCTTAAACACATCATTCTATCAAAGTCCATTTGGATATTACAATCAGGCTGTTTGATCATTATGCTTTTTATGCATTAGGTTTTCTTGCTATCGAGAGCTCGACTGGCACCTGCTGCTGTTTGATGTGAAGAGTGAACGCTGCAGTTAAAAGAGGAGCCACTAGATGGCAGAAGTGAACTTTACAACAACAGCTTGAGTTTCCTCGCCTGCAAAAAGCCACCAAGATATAGAATTGTCTTCTTTATTTTTTTTACGACAGTGTGATTTCACCAGTCGATTGGGAACCAACTGCATAAGCTGTTGTTATTACATTTTCAATCAGTTATTTAGAGTGTCAGGGCATAAAACCAATGATCTGTTGATCTTTACAAATCAGGACTTGATAGTTTAACAGCGTAGCCATCAGTGCTGAAAGGAATAAAGTTTAAATTGAAAACCAAATTGAATCGTGACCTCAAAATCGAAAGAATCGTGGATTTTGGAGAATCGTGAGACCCCTTACATATGACCGCAGCACAAATACTGATACAGTTTAAGTCTACAAGTGCATCCTGCAGAGATGGATGCATTTACACCTGTTCAACAACCAGCTAAAATGTGTCTCAAAAACATTTCATTTCTGTTTCAACGTATATCTATATCCTATTGCTGATGCAGTTCTTCCAGCTAATCCCTCCCTGGTTGAGGGGGGGGGTATCTCTCTTCATGTATGGGGTTATTTGCATTTAAAAAAACATTCACTACATTTTCAGAGTGGAGGCTGAAAGTGATCGCAGCAAAGCGTGTGGGTGACCGCAGCAAAAAGGGTTCAAATGAAAAGCCAGAGAGAGCTGCATTCACAAGATCTGCCACCTCCAGAGCTTATCTAGAATAGCATGACCACTGGTAGCACAGGCCTGAAAACAAACACACACACACACACACACACACACACACACAGCTGGGTCCTGTCTTCTACAGAGGCGAGCTGGCAGAGAAAACAACCAGAGGAATTATATGCAGAGTAAAAACATGGTGCTTCTTTTATTCTGAGATTACTTTTCATTGCAGCTGAGCTTGACTTCATTACATTCTGTGGATGATGACAGAAAACATACAAAGAAGTGAAAGAAGACATTCAGAGAGATACTAAATGCACTAGACACAACATGTTTGTTGGACTATGAGCTTCACAAATTCAAGCATTTTACCAACTTGGAAACAGATCCAAATTACAACCAGGTAATATAATCCATAACTACTCATGGAGGGCTGGAGTCCAAGGAAAATTTGAACCATTTTAAAGGGGAACTCCACCAATTTTACACATCACAGTGTTTTTTCCAGGTGTTGGGCAGTACTACAACACTTTTTGTGGCTCTGATAAACTGCGTATGTCACTTGACCTCATATTTCTGGAACTGTTGCATCAATTTTGATCCTTTTTTAAAAAACTGTTGATCATGAGTCCAGTAATGTTAAAGCCAGGGAAGAGTAAACAGTTGAAGTACAGTAAAGTTACGTTTGTGCATTCAGCAACGGTGCTTCTGTTAAAGTTACTCGCTGCTGGCTGTGATAACAGATTAGAGAATAACAGTTCAGAGGTATGAATCAGATATTTAACTAGTTAGTAATGTAGAATTGTCTTTTGTAACTTTGTCTTGTCATGTGATGTATCAGCTCAGCTAACATCACTGAACATAAATGAAATCCTATCCTAAATGTAAGCCAGGTGGCAAATTTGGTTTTTAAAGTCACTTCTATTGTCATTTTCAAATAGTCATAGACAAAGGTGAGCATTCATATTTAAGATGTGTTACATCTGTCTGTCTTATGTTAAAGTCTTAACGACCACATTCATGTTTATTAACATGCTAATCGCTAATAGTGAGTTAAGCTAATCGCTAATTAGCCACCGTGCTGGACGGACTTTGGCAAGAATATGTACAAGTTACCTCTGTGTCCAGAATGTAAACTCACATAGTTCATGCTATTTTAAGCTAAATGTCAAAGGAATATGTTGCTTTAGACGTCATAGTTTTACTCCTTATGTTAGAGAGTAACGTTAATGTGTGTTTTGCATTTAATATAAGTTAGAATGAGCTATAGTTTGTATTGTGAATTAAAGCTAAACCACAGTAATATAACTATTTAATATTGAGCTTAAAAAGGGTTCAGATGGTTGTAGCTGTGGCCTGTGAGAGCTGGTTGCTCACTCTCTGCACTCACTAGCCTCAAATCACCTGCTGATGTGATTTTCTCCTGTTAGCTTTGAGGCGGACTTTAGATGAAGAGGGACCTCTTCTTCCCTGTGGCTGTTGGAGAGGAACTGACGCCTGCTGATACAAAACCTCCTGGACAATGTTTGGTATTTAATTTCCCAATTAAAGACAATTAAAGGTCCCCTTTGAATTTCTATTAAAGAGACACTTTTTAAAAAAAAAAATTGAAGACAGTTTAGGTTGTACTAGTCCATGGACTCAGAAATGACTCTTCACTGATTTGTTACCAGGGCTCAATTTGTTATGCATCTATGACTATCAATTTCATTTTAATGGAAGTGTACGTTTCCTTTAATTTCATGTCTATAAGGTATGTAATGAAGTAGATAAAGATACTCTGTGATTATCTTAAGTATAATAAGGATAGCTATGCACCAGTACAGCAATTCATACAAATAACTGGATGTAAGGAGTAAACTGCTATGAGACCCTAAATAAATTCTGCTGAGTTTTTAAACTCATATGGTCTCAGTAATTACATTACAGTAAGCTGAAGCAGTGGTTACAACTACAGTAGTAAAAAAAATGTTTAAATGGCATTCATTTTGATTTGGTATTTTGAGACTGGATCAGGGCTCGAAGGCGGGGGGTTGCCGTGCTCATGTCCCACCTCTAGAACCCTCACACTTTTAAAATCGCTGCTCCACCCCTGCTGCTGGCCAACTGGAAACCATTTTAACAGTGACCTTTGAGGTTCAAATTGTTTGACCCGATTGGAAACGGACCCATAGAAAACCTAACCAAACCTGACGTGTATTAATCAATTTTTAAAAAAGAAAGAACCAATCCAACCAAAGACCTGAGCACAGTCTCGATCCAAATAGACACAAATGTGGTTGTCCTGAAGAGACCCTAATAGAGAGAGAACTCCAGTACCGGCAGCAGCATGATGCGTAATGTCTTCAGAGCTAAGATAAAGTCATAGGAGCTATAATAATAAAATGCTGCAATAAAATATTCTGATGTCAATTAGGTGACAGACAGACAGAAGATGATAATTTTCCACCAATTTAATACCTGTGAATCAATTTTTTTTTTTAAAATAATCATTTATCATCATTAAAATATTAAATATGCAGCTGATTAAAATACTAAAAACTAAAATGTTTTCTCCTGCAGTGATTATGATGTACCATGTGATCAAAGCTAATACTGCGTAAACTCTGATCCATTCAGATATCAAACATGCTGACCCTCCCTGACCCAACTGAGTATAATTTGGATCCGGTCTGCCTCAGGTCCCAGGTTGAGTCTTGGTTCCCCAGAATCAAGAGGATCTGTGAAGACCTCTAATTTGAGGGAACAGAGAAAACTGGAGCGTCCAAAATGCAGCTGCCACCAAACTGCCACCAACACTTGACCAAGTCGAATCAACATCCTACTATCTTTCTTTTAAAAATAAGCTTAAAGGATTCGCTTGTTGATTTTCTATATTTTTCTAATTTTCAACAAATCTCATATTTGGATCCAAACCATCAATGAACTAATCAACTAACAAGTATTGCGTGTGCATCCAAAGCCTGATATATCTTGTTCCTCTGTGCCATAGACCTCCGTTGTTGTCAAAAACTATTAAAAACACATCAATGAGTCACACCGCTGCACTGGGTGATATGTTCCTTCATTATGCAGAGTTTGGTCACGTTAGTTTATTTAGAAATGGCTCCAAAGTGTAAAAATAGCTATAAGATAGTAACCCAGTCAGGAGTGAGGTTCCTTGTACGGCAAACGGCACTGAACATGCATAGAATCGTGGTTGCATTTACAGAGCTTCACTAGCTCTATTTAATGTATCTTTCAATTAGCTTTGTGCGTGTGGGGATGTTATAACGTCATAACGTAGTTTCTGATGTTCTATCACTCTGTAAAGCACTCGTTTTTGTGTGATATTATGATATACTAATAAACTTGAACTTATTTTAATATAAAAGTTACTGAAGTTTGTGTGAAGAGTTCTGCCTTACATAACATATAATAGTGGAATATCAATTTGATAATTCAAATGTGAATTTAAACGGTTTTAGACTGATATCATGACATTTTTTTCCTCATTTAAGTGATATTCATTTCAGACACATTATCCAGTCCTGTCGTCCAGTGATTTGGATGATAAAGACAGTTGGAAGAGATGAAGAGAACACAAGTAAGGAAAGAGTCGACTTGTTGTTTACTGAAGCTCTGATTTGTTGCAGAGTTGAGAGCAACACTGGATGTGGCACTGCAAATTACACTGGAGGAGATATGGAGGTGCAGATGGAAGCTTAACACACTTAAACACACACAATCTCTTCTCCTGCTGATGCTGGAGGTGGAGATCAAATGTGGCACTGAACCAAATTGGAGGGGGTAGGGTGGAGAGAAGAGGGAGAGGAAGAAGAAGAAGAGGAGGAGAAACATGAAGAAGATGTGAGGAGGAGAGGCAGCAGGGAGCATGGGAAACCCCGATAAGCTTATCTGAATGAGACGCCATCTTCTCTCTCACACACTGTCTCTCTCTTCAAAGCCAACAGCAGCAGCACTAGCCTATCATGCTAACTGCTAAATGCCACCAGAGGGGAAGCCTCCCCTGAGAGATAAGGCAGCAATTCTCCACCATATGATAATGCTATAACACTGTTTGACAATTCATTATCATCCCTCCATTCATACGTAATACCCACCAGAAAAACACAGGCAGGGACAGTTCAGTGAATTTATTGTCAAAAGTGAAGATACAAAAAGCTCACAGGCATGAGTGGCAACTCCAAACAGTCCAAACAGCAGTAGTATTGAATCTACCGTGTTGCAGGGATGAGATACGCAATGAAAGATGGTAATTATATAATGACAAATCTCATTTATGTTGCAGCTTTCAACATGTGAGTTTACAAACTGCTTAACAAGCACACAAAACTGCCACAAAACGGTTAAATGCTCATGCGACAGATGTTTATGAAAACAGGATAAAACAAACTCAATTTATGCAAAGGACTATTTGCATAAATGAACCATTAAACATAGAAGACAAGTGATTGTCAAGAAAATTTAAGTGTTTTCTGAAGTGTTTTACAGCAGGCTGAGGGAGAAATTTTCAATGTAAACTGAGCAGGAAATACTAAAATTTCTACCTCTTACTAATGTTGGGACATTACAGAAGACTTTAATATGTTTTTTAATACATTTGGTGAATATTAGGTGCAAAAATGCCGGAAACAAATGTGGCCTATACTGAACCTGGTTTGTTTATTGAAATGTTTGAAATGTCATTTATTAACCCTTCCATGCATAGTGGTCACTATAGTGGACAGCTATTCAAAAGCCGTTTTTAAGGTTTTAATGGTATAGTTCGACATCAGCCAACACAGTGGACTCCAGTGTGTCATCCCATACGCTGCCATCCTTTGGCCAGCCTTTGTAAGTGCAACACAAATTTCTCAAAACCATTGACTGTAAAAGCTCAAAACCAAGATGGCCGCCTGCCGGCCGGCCAAGAATGCTCTATAGCTCAGGAATATCTTGCCAATCCTTCTATAGTAATAGACCCTTGCAGGTAAATAAAATTTTGTAACATCAAGTAACAACTAAGGAGTAATAAAACTGTTAAAATTAATATTGTAGTAAGTATTGATTTTATGTTGGGAGAAAATGACAATTAATCATCTGTCCACTAAGTTGGACGAACTCCTTGAAAAATACGTGTTTAAAAAATGCCTACAGAGGAATAAAAACACTTAGGAAAAAAATCCTGACTGAGGTTATCATAATTCACGCATGAAAGGGTTAATTAGGTATGAGTTGCCTCACAAGAAGAATTTGTCTTGCTGTCTCCTTTAGCTGGAGATCATCTCGCTGGCCCTCTAGTCATTAATTTACTGATATAACTATTTTTTTCTTATCTCATCAGGTGATTGAAATCACCTGCCAGCCAATCAGAATCAAGAATTGGAAGTGGCCATAATATGATAGACACTGAGGCTTTGGCACCACTTTTTAGGCGCTCATCAGCTAAATTGCATTACTAAAGGGTTGCAGGAGTAAAATTGAAGAAAAGCCAAGAAGACCCACCTAAAAAAATTGCATGTTTGGGCTCGTGCAATATGTATTTTAAGATGTCTCTGTTTAGAGTCGTTAAATATGGGAGGAGAGAATGGAAATTCATACCAACATCTGCTGCACCTGATATATCGTAACAGACCGACCCCTGCAGCAGGAAAATGAGTCTGAAATTTAACATCTGAGAAAAGCAGATTTAAAATTCTTCTAAAAGTTCTGTTTCATTAGACACACACACACACACACACACACACACACAGAGGGAGGGAGAGAGACTACGGCACAGAGAAACTCAGTTTAAAAGAAGCATAACAAAGTGACTTTAGCAGAGCTCTCTGCTCAGCAACACAACACAAGATAAAAGAGCAGGAATGCAACAGTCTGTTATTCTTCTCATCTCTCCTTTCAACGGCTCAGCAGCTCCAGTCCAGTGTGATATGATTGAAGCAGCCAGTTATAATTATTAACTAGACCGTTATATTATCCGTTTACAAAAGTAATCCTGTGAAGGTTTTGCCAAATATCTCCCACTGATGTTTCATAACTCACTGAATCACTGATCTTCACTGAGTTCACGTCAGGATATTTAACTCATATTTCCTCACATATAACATTCCTCTAACAGGATAAACACACACTCACAGGCCCAAAGGTGTCTTTACCTCAACCAATATGTACAGTTAAATATTGGTCCGATCCTTTCCAGGCATAAAACACTACAGCTCATTTACATTTGTAGTCTCTGTTCCATGTTTCCATTCAAAACTTGGTTGACCAAGATTTCTCCATTGCTCCATTTTGCTGCATTGCTCCCAGATTGTGGTTCAGTTATAGCATCTACTGTATCGCCACATTTACATCATGGCTAAAGACTCGCCTTTATAAAAATCACCTTTGATTCCCCTTCATTTTAATATCATAATAAAAATGTTTTCACTTTGTCTGTTACAGTTATTTATCTATTTCTTTTTGTTTTATTTTAATTATTTAACTTTGGTCAACTCCTGTTGTTTTTAAATGTGCTCTATCAATACATTTGTCTGGATTTGACTAGTAAAAACCCACTCTGGATGAAAGTGGTGGACCAACTGACCAGCAGACATTACCATCCCTTGAGCCATGCTGCTACACTGTAAATTATCATAAACTCAATTTTACTTGACTGCAGCTATGCTATTTCACATTGTGTTGGTAAATACCTTTCTAAATTGAAAAAACACTGAAACAAAATTTGGGTGGCGTGCCTATAAATCAGCTTCAAGTATGACTTGATGATTATTATTAAGGTTCAATTTTTCAGGATTTTGCAATAGTTGCACTGACCTGTGAAATATATATATATTAAATTCCAAAATAAATGTCTTAAATTGATTTTGCTTTTGTCTTTATTTGAACTTAACCTTTTTATATTTTAGGTTTGTTATGGGTTTACAGAAAAAAAAATGTGAAATGGTTAAATTTGCAGTATTTTATGTTATCTGAAGTGTACATTTACAGTAAATTACAGGCTGAGTTGCATTACTTTTACAGTATATTCTGTAATTATACAACAATATACTGCTATATCACAGTAGTCTGATGGACATTTTTACTGTAAAATCACAGTACATTACAATAACTCTACAACAGAATATTGCAACATTACCATAATTTACTGTGCATTTTACTGTAAAGTCACAGTGTAATACAGTAATTCTACATAGTTTTATATCACAGTAATTTGATTGCACAGCAGACTGTGATGTCACAGTATACAACTGTAATTTTACTATATGATACTGTGAAAACGGCATATTAACCTACTGTGACAGTAACGCAACTGGTAGTCATTAATTTACTGCATATGCACAGTCAAATATTTGCTAAAAATCCATCAGCAGCTCAGAGAGACGTATAATTTTTTTTTATAGCTGTTTGTGTCAGAAGTTTAGGTGACTTAATTGTACTTTTGGTTTATTTTGTGTTAGTTGGAAAACACATTTTGTTTGGAGTTTTCCATCCTGAGGCGACAAACACTTAACAAGCTGAATCCTGGAGTTTGATGGTCATTCTTGGAAGCAGAGAAAGTGGAGTCACAATTCATGTCATGCCAGAGTTTCCCCGAGGCCAGGGCGTACCACACACACCGCTGCAGCTCAGTGAAGTGAACAACAACACACATCTGACACTGTGTGTGTGTGTGTGTCAGTACACCTTTGTTTCTGATGGACGCCTGCTATCAATTATTTAACCAGACACTACATGGTATCATGGAGCAAACACAAACAAACACGCATATAAATACGTGTGTGTGTCAGTGTCCTGCAAAAACATAATTTGGCTGATGAGCACTTTAGTCTCTGGCAAAACACAAACACATACATTTTTGCTGGGGGGTTGACGGACAGGGTTACAGCTTAGTCACACATAAACCTGAGCAGTAACTCAATATTAGAATGCATCAAATCTCACTGGCATATATGACCTGATTGGACAATTCTGTTGCAAATTGATGATTGCAGGAAAACTATTTGAAAATCAACAGCATCGAAAGCTTTGTTTTCATCACAGCAGCATCTCTGTATTTGGTTGTGTTTTCTATATTTGCAACACTTTTCTGAATCCTGCACAAGTGTTGTCAAACCGGTGAAAAAAACTGGTGAAAAATACAACTTCAAACATCAACTCAAAGTAGTAAGGTTTGAGGCAAATGGTTGGCGATTCATTTCCTGTCAGTTGACTAATTGCTTAATTAACTAATTATCACAGCTCTAACTCCTTTGAGGACTTCATTTCTACTGACATTTCAACTTCTTTCAGTGCTTGAACCTCAACTGACTCATCAACCTCGCTCACCACTTACACTGACACTTCAGTTTTATTAAACACCAAAACATTCATCTCCAAAAAAAAATTAATCTGCAACTCTTTTGATAATTACTCATCATTCAAGTCATTTTTAAGCAAAAAAAAAATGCAGAAAAGTTGATGGTTGCAGCTTCTTAAATGTGCTGCTTTTCTATTTCTTACATGATAGTAAATTGATTTTGTTTTGTTTTGACTGACCAACTGTCCAAAATCCAGACATGATGATGTCACCTTTAATAGACCAAACAATTAATCAAGAAAATAATAGCCAGATTAATCTATAATGAAAATAATTGTTAGTTCCTGAGCAGATTCACTCACTCTCCAAATGTTTTTTACTCTTTAAGTGACTTTTCAGACTCTTTTCAGCACTTACACTATACAGTCGACACAAATTTTACCATTCTTTGGTTTGTGGAGGAATCACTGATTCTAGCAGTGTCCCATCACCCCGTTTTTCATTAAACTGCAGTAAAGCTCTGCTCAGTACTTCCTGATCACCTACATCTGACCCAACACTTCACATCCTGATTTGAAACGCAGGGCAATTTCTTTTGACTGAAGGAAAGTCTGAGTGAGTCTTTAGTGGAGGGAAATGGGAAACTGGGAGAGAGCAGAAAACAAGAAAAAGAAAAAAAAGACAGAGAAAGAAACTCAGAGGGTTGAGAAAAACATAAATGACTGAACTGGCTGCAACTTAAAGGACCAGTATGTAAGATTTAGGAGGATCAACTGGCAGAAATGGAATATAATATTCATAAGTATGTTTTCATTAATGTATAATCACCTGAAAATGAGAATCGTTATGTATTTGTTACCTTAGAATGAGTCCTTTATATCTACATAGGGAGCTCTGCGGAGCCTGCCGTGTTTCCGCAGTAGTCCAGAACAGACAAACCAAACACTAGCTCTAGAGAGGGCCTGTCATGTTTTCGGTGAGTTTTGCAGCCACCGAAGGTTCTCTTGCACGCTTGGAAGGGGAAGGTCAGGGGGAGGGGTATTCGGTTGGTTGCAATCTGCAACCTCACTGCTAGATGCCACTAAATCCTACACACTGGTCCTTTAACTGCAGTGAGTTGAAACAGGCAGCAGAGAGACGAAGAGAGCGATAAGCACAGAGGGTGACTTGTGCTTGTCTCATATCAGTGCCGCTGCGGGTCAAAAAGCAGAGTGCAGATCCTGACCTTCACCTCAGGCTGCTGCAGTAAACCATCCATCAACTGGGCAGCTTAAATGAAGCTTTAACAAATTCACCTCTCCTCTCACTTTCTGGTTATTTTCAGACTTGAACCAAATAATTCAGTCTGGACACAGGTCTGTTTCTTTAGTCGACTGGGAGATGTACTCAGTATTGCCCATTACTGAGCCATGGACTGATTCCTATTCTCTAATATCTGATATTAAATTCCTGTCTCTTTCTTGTAAAGATGGTTTGTGGACAGTTAAAACACCAGGCACAATGATACAAATAAGTCTTGGACTTTATCATTTTGTTGCAATTTATAAAATATATTAGAATATTTAGAGTTAAAATGTCAACTAAGCCAGAAAAAGTGCATTCATGGCAACACACTGTTATATCAGCAGTTTTTAAAACCTTGACACCTTGATGCTTTGAAACTTGTTTTTTAATTATATTTAATTATATAGTTATGTAATCCATCCCTTCTTTTGGACTCATCTTATTTTATAATATCATACTTAAAAGGTGCCCTGTGAAGTTTCTGATCTCTAGTAGCACTATGGAGCAGTTTTTTTATGAGACATGGAAAACAACATGTAGTTACATTTGTGAGACAGACGCCATCTAGTGGCCATAGTAGTAATTGTGACCCGGAGCAGTGGTGCAGTTCAGAAGACTTACACACACACACACATATATATATATATATATATATATATATATATATATATATATATATATACACATTATTTATTGTGATCAAGATACACACAGAGTGATAAGTTGATCAGCACTCTCTGGTGGACAAATATACCAACCACTCTATTTACTGATCTAGTTCTAATTATTACTAATACATTAAAAATATCTCTGTATATCTGAATATTTAACAGCTGCATCAGAGGGCTTAACAACTGAAATTAAAGTGAAAAAGTTCAAAAGTTTGTTTTATTTATTGGACTTAAATACTGAACTACAAAAATCTAATGTGTGCATAATAGAGTCATTTTAAAGCGAGACTGAATAAATCACCATATAAATATGAAATAAACCAGCGGTAAGCAGGACAGAGTGTGGGTGTTTTGCACTTTTATTCACATTAGTACTAATGAAATCTGAGCTTTAGTGAATAAAGTGCGTTGACGGTGACAGGGGGGGCGTACCGCTGTGTCTGGATGAGCTGCTGGCTGCTGGTTGATGTGTCAGATCAGATGTGAACGTGGAGGTAAACAGCTGTAACTGCTTCACATGAACAGTCAGTCCACAGTAAATGGTTTTATTATGGAGGTCAGTTCTCAGTAAATCATTTAGCTGCAGATTTATCTGATCTGATGTGGACTCGGTGTTCTCACAGATCTAATGAGCTCTGTGTCACTGGTCTGAAACTCAGCAAATGGAACTTAACCTCTGACTTCTGCAGTTAAATGAGTCTTTTATTTCAAATAGATCTTTATTTGCATCTTTAGAGTCCTGATATGCTGACTCTTTGAACAACTGTTATGTTACTTTTGCATTTTATGTGTATTTTGTTTAGATTTGTACTTCACAAGACCAATATTTACTGTTTACTGTGATATTTTTACCTACGATGATGGTAGCGTTAAAATTTGATACTTGGAAAAAACATTAAAAATAATACAAAAATGTTCTTGCAAGAGGCCCATTTCTTTACTTTCAAACTGACTGGATGTGTATGAGTGTGGAGGAATCAACTCTGATCTTCAAACATGAGATTTACATTGTTCTTTTTTAGTTATTTTGTCTTTTTTTTAACGCTACTAATGCCACATAACCACTGGAGTGTCACAGATCTAAATTTCAACAGACAGAAGCCTCTCAGGGTTTCATCTCAACTATGCAGTTTGTATTTTTTGTGTGTTTCTGTGTGAATATAAATCAAAACCTTAAAGGTCAAACTGTTAAACCAAAATTAACCCTCCCCCCCCTCCGACCAACAGGAGCTTAACATCTCCCTAGTTATAAAATCTCATCAGAGATTTCCTCTCACTCTCTCAAACCAATTAACCCAAACTCATTAGCCAACTTATTAAAGAGCGCTTCACAAACTGATCCTCAACTGAAGAGAGCTGCTGCAGATTTGAAGACTCAGCCTGCTCCACAATCTGATCACAGAGCTGAAAAAAACGTACGTCCATCACCAGCTCGGCTCCACCCCTCCGATAAAGTTAGCGTGTACGCTCTCGCACGAAGGATAAGATAATCCGAGCTCTCCCTCTGGGCACAAACTGACTCACTTAATTGTCTTCTGAATGAAGCTGCTTTCTAAAACTCACTTCCTCAACAGAGCCAGAGGAGAGGAGGATCTGTATCACAACCACCAGCAGGATTCTTCTCACTCTGGTGCTGCTGCTTTTATGTAAAGAAGTAGATCTGAGTCAGGTTTTTATGATCTGGTGAGGTGGTTTTGGCTTTCTTCTTGTGACCAATTTGTGTGGATTTCAGGCTCTTTGGTGTCTAGAAAGACAAATGAAGTGCACAACAGTAGAGCTGCAACAATTAGTCGATTAATTGATTAGTTGTCAACTATTTTTTGTTTTGAGTCAGTTTTTAAGAAAAAAAAGTCCAAATTCTCTGATTTCAGCTTCTTAAATGTGAATATTTTCTGGTTTATTTAGTCTTGATCTATGACAGTAAACTGAATATCTTTGGGTTGTGGACTGTTGGTCGGGACAAAACAAGACATTTGAAGATATCATCTTTTGCTTTGGGAATCAGTGATATATACGTGTTTCACTATTTTCGATCATTTTATAAATCAAATGACTAAACCATTAATCGAGAAAATAACCCAAAGATTAACCAAATTCATGGTGATGTACATAAAAAAGTGACAAAATTAGTTCTGTGAAGAATGAAAAAAGAGAGCTAGAGAGAGAGAGAAAGTTCAAACTCTGCCGACTTTCACACTTGTGCACATCTGGTCAGTAGTGGGGTTGAATGTTGGGTTGTGAGTTTTTGGAAGTTATCGAACAGTCAATTAGTTGACAAAAAATGAATCAGCAACTATTCTGATAGTTGATTAATCACTTTAAATCATTTTTCAAGCAAACTTTTGATGGTTACAGCTTCTCAAATGTGATAATTTATTGCTTTTCATTGTCTTACATTATACTTAATTGATTCTATTTTGATTTTGGATTGTCGGTCAGACAAAACAAGCCATGATGACATCACTGTGGGCTACAGGAAACTGTAATCGGCATTTTTCACTTTTATCTGCTGTTTTATAGCCAAAACGATTAAGCAATTACACGAGAAACTAATCATCAGATTAGTCGATAATGAAAATTACATCAGTTGTCAGATTTCCGACATCAGAAAGGTGTGGAGGGAAGGGGTTTCAGGTGCGGTTTGCCCATCCAACAAGAGCTTTGGTTGAAGTATACTTGTGCCTTAAGGCTACAATGATGACAAGATACAGACCAAACAGCTGATGATACAATGAGAGTGAAGATTATACATATTTTACCTAAACAACGACTGCTAGTGGAATTAATAATGATGTCCAAAGCTGGGTATTACATGGACTTTTACATTTCATGGATTTATTTGTTTTCAACAGCCATGAAATCAAAACTCATGACTGTTTTGAGCTACACAGAGCATTCAAGCAACATATAAATCCCAAATATAAACCCCACTAGTCACAGTATCACAGATTTCTGAGCAACAGCCTTGCAATTTACCTGCTTCACCCCTGATTCCTGACATAAAAGGCCAAGGCTGTGAAGCTGGATGTTCAATTTTGAACTTCAGGAGATATATACGATAAAAAGAAATATAAGGTCAAAGGTCAACTTACTGTTTATCGGATCTTTCAGCTGCATGTCATGGTTTTCATTCAGTGAATAGAGCTGGCTCAGGTATCTTCACATTAAATCTTAAATGTGAAATTTCAGTCACGTCTTAATGTGGTTTTGTATGGAGGGGATATTGTGTCTCTGTTCAGGGGTGGTCTTAAGCGTCTTTAGAGTTTTAGATTAATTTGGAAGAATCCAGAAGCTGTGACAGCTCCAGATCAGACTCTTGAACAGTGCCTCTATATGTTTTGTCACACCTCAACATCTTGTTTGAACTACAAATACATAAAATTACAGGACACCATCAAAATGCTGTTTTCTTTGTGATTTTAAATCCAAACTTTAAATCAGTACCAGCAGCTGAATCTGGACAGAAGATCACATAAACTACTGTCTTACTTTGTCTTTTATCATATTTTACTCTTTTTAAATGCTATTTATTTTATTTTATATCGTCTTGTGTTTCTTTTCTCAATTATTTTTATGTAAAGCACTTTGACTTGCCTTGTTTTTGAAAGGTGCTATACAAACTAACCTGCCTTGCTTTCTGTGCACCTTGATATGAAAATGATTGAAACCAACACCTACTGTAGAGACACAGAAAAGCCTCGCCACAATAACACTGCAACACCGCCACCTTGTGGTGAGATTACACAATCCACTGTGCCAGCTCTGATTCATCAAACCGGCCTAGTTAGTAAAATCATCAATCATCACACACATCAGGAGCAATTTGGGTTTCAGCGTCTTCAAGAACACTTGACATGTGGAGAGGACAAAATTATCTCAATTATCCCTCTTCAATAATAAATCCTGCTCATCAGGCTTCATGGTTTAAAGACGTGGGAGGCAAAATGTGGCCCTGTAATGAAAGCTGAAGTTTTCCCTCTCAAAGATGACATCACATCTTTTATATGACTCTTCATATATCTACAGAAGATAATGATGTAAACACAAGGCTTATGTAAATAGGTTAATAGGTAAATAACATCATTTGGCCGAACTGAGCAGCAACAGATTTGTGTCAGTTGCCAAACTTTAAAAGTCATGAAGCTGCCGACTGTTTATTGTGTGCAGATAAGTTATGAATTACTGTTTCTATTCTCGTAGAAATATGATGAAAGATGGGAATGCCCTCATAAACAACCCTAAAACTGTTTTATAAACCAATTTTATTTTTGAATGAATTAAAAGAAATAAAGAAATGAAACATCTTAAGATGTGTTTTCACTGCACCTGTTCAACATCCGAAAAACTGGTCCATTGTTGAACGTAATTGCTGACCCCTGGTTTAAAGAATTTAGTCATTAACTGCATCTCTATCCTTTGGAGTATTTAAAATCAAATAATTCATGTTTTTTGCTCATTTATATCTTCTTTCATTCTTTCGTTCCCTCTCTCAGCCTTCGTTATGTGTGTGCGTGAGGGCTCACCTGAAGCTGAAGCAAAGCATCCTGGGATGTGAGGCGACCAAATGGTACTGTATATGACCCCTTCATGACCTCTGAGTGTGGTCAGCGATCGGCTGAGAGTGGGATCCCACTACAGGGAAAAAAAACAAATACATCTCTGTCAGGAAAAAGCTCAGAAAAATTCAAAATTTCAAGGTTAAGTTCACACTTTGAGTTTATCCAACGTAGAACTTTTTCCTTCTGTTAACTTTAATGTCTTTATTTTACATCATCACAACTCTCAATTTACTTCTGTTACTGTACTTTACGTAAATGTAACATTGTGATGTACTAGAACTTCTCAGCTAACAAATGAGCTTGGATTTTATTTTTGTTTGACTTGATTATTTACTTTGTCGTGACTTTAACAATCACAAGTCATAATCACAAGCACAACATTCCTGAATATGAACACCTATAACTCAAATGTTTTACTCGATGAGGAAGTGCACATCTATCTTCATCTTGTTTAGCATTGAGAGAGGACCGTCTGACTCCTCTGAGACACGTGTATAAAAAGTCACATAACAGCCTCCATCATGTAACGTTTTTCTTACCAGAACATAAAAACGATTTCAGGAGAATGTTAATCTTAATGCAAAGCCTGCTGGGAAGTGCTGGCAAATAAGCTAATGTTTCTAAATAACTAAATTTGATGAGTTAAGTGAACAATTCACTGGACATTTAGTCAACTGAACTCATGATTATAAGTTCTGAAAAGTGATAATTAAACTTGAAACTGACCAACATATCTAATTACACTGAGTTAATGAAAGAAAAATGTATTTAATATGACTTATTATGAAATTTTACAGTGCAAAAGATGAAGATACTCCTGCATTCCCCAAATAAAGAACACAAGTTAACTTTAGCTTCTCGCTTTGTAATGAATCACAGATTAAGATTCAAAGTTATCAGATCTTCTTGATTTGTTAACACAGTTTCAACTTTTATTTTAAATGCAGACAATTTAGGTTTCTGAGGTCCGACAACTTGTTATTGTTATTTCTGTCAGAGAATATAAGTTGGTGCTTTAAAGTGAGAAAAGAAAAAAAAGAGGCACAAAATAGATAACTGACCACTTTAGCCGTCTGATCCCACGATCCAGAGACGATGAGGTTCTCACCTCTGGTCTGACTCCAGTCTACAGCATAGACCTACACACACACACACACACACACACAGACACACACACAGACACAGACAAACAGACAAACAAACAGATAAATGATTACGATTCTGCCAAAACACAGCATCTTTATGAAAGAACTCAAAGTTTTATCCCCCTGTGTGTATAAGTGTGTGTGTGTGTGTGTGTGTGTGTCCTACCTCTTGTGTGTGTTCCTTGGCCACCCTCAGCGGAGCGTTGTGATTGGTTGTGTCCCACAGCTGCAGGCTGCCGTCGCCGCCCCCGGCCACCAAGACGTGCTCGTTGGTTTCGCTCCACGTCACGTCGAACAGACCATCACCCCACTCCCAGCTGACACACACACACACACACACACACACACACACACTTTGTTTTATTATATTTACTCACAAATATGTGGAAAAACTTTAAAACTCTAAATCAAGGTTACTGCAGATGATCATGATGCACTTAACCTTAAAATCACTGCCTGAAGGGATAAAAAATGTCTTTCTAAAATACTAAAATGAGGAAAAAGAAGAGAAATTAAATTAAAGTCAGACAAAAAAATGAGGGGACTCTTAAAAGCATCTTCTTCCCCACAGAAAAGAGAAATGACAAACAACGAACGACAGAATACTGAGGTCAGAAAGAGGCAAGAAAACAGAATAAGAGAAACTTTACCTCCTTACAAGAGAAATCCCCGTCTCTGTCTCATCCAGAACCAGGAGTGTGCCACAACCTGTCAAATTTATTATATCAGGATAAAATTTAGTCTTGTTTTAAAGTGGGTCCCAAAACGTACTCTCACAAAGGCCAACAGACAACAAAACAACCCAGAACACAACACACAACACAATATATTAATATCAACTCAATAACAAAGACAAAAGAGACAATCTGAGGTTTAACATTGTGGTGAGAGAATGATCTGTGACTGCAGCACTGAAAACACAAGCACTTTGTTAAATAAACCAAATAAAGACAAAGAACAAATATGTGCAGGTAAATTATTCTAATCTACAGCAGAATCACTGCCACCAAGACAAAAATATGATCTCAGTTTCTTGTTTTAATACAGTCCTTTTCTTTTTTAACAAGATAGTTTCATGTTATAATGACTAACTTTTTAAAGAGAAGTTTCTCTGAGAAACTGAGCAAATATTTTTTTGTCACACACGTTGCTGAACCAATCAGCAGGAACCCTAAACATAAAACCATTTTTACTAATTCTCTTAGAGACAAAAGGTCTAATATGTATTTTCTACATGTATCGCTGCTTTTACATCCCACTTACAGACCCTCCTTTATACAATTGCTTTAAATTTTAATAGAATGATAAAATTGTTTTAATTCTGTCTGTTACAATTACTCATTTATTTATGTGTGTTTTAATTATTTCACTGTATTTTTACAGCACTTTGGTCAACACCGGTTGTTTTTAAATGTGCTTTACAAATAAATTTCACTTGACTTGACTACAGTGTATGAAGTATAATCACTGCACTATATATATATATACACTGACCTGCTATTCCATAGTACTGTGAGGCAGTACAGGCCACTCTGTTGGGGATGAATGGAGACGTCTCCACAGCGTAGCCATGACGAGCCGGACTGCGAAACACCTTCATCATCATCAGCAGCTACCTGCAGCCCCACTGGGCTACCTGCTGGAAAAAACAAACACTATTGGAAATGAGAGTGTTGTATGAAAAAAAAATGGTGAAAAATGTTGATCACTGTTTCACAAAACCCAAGATTCAAGCTTAAATGTCTTATTTTGTCCCAACTAACAGTCCACAACCAAAAGATATTCAGTTTACTGTCATAGAGAACTAAAGAAACCAGAAAATATTCACATTTTCATATTTCAATTTATTGTTTTAATGTATTCTTTCTGTTTTTTGGTTGTTTGGTTTTTGGTGTTTGAGTTCAACAATCTGCTATTAACTCTTATTGTGTGTAACTTGGGACATTTTTCCAGGTTTTACCCTGATTACCATTTCTTCAAGATCCCTCTGAGACCCGGCTGTGAGGTGATGTTGGTGAAACAAACTGAAGTTTGTATGCAAAGGAGAAAATTTTGAGATTGTCCACTGCTTTAAATATCTCGGTGTGATTGAGGAGCTGCATAAACAAACATCCCGTGCTATGTTTGCCCATTTGTAAATGTAGAAATTTACCCGTAGATATCACACGAGATCTTTTTGACAGGTTAGTCACACCAGTTATGTGAATGCATGTGAAGTGTGAGGGTTTGAAAAAATAAATATATTGGAAAAACCACACCTCAAATTTCTTAAGTACACCCTTAAAGTTAAAATGACAACCTGCAATAATACGGTCTATGGGGAGCTGGGAAGATACCTGCTCTGTGTCGCATTTAAAAACAGACTCATCGGCTTCTGAGGGAGGCTGATAGAAGGTAAAGAAACTAAACTCAGTCGAATAACGTACAACTATTTTGCATAATTCGAGTGCATATGCGTCACCATGGGTCTTGCAGGTCAATCAGTGGGTGACTGTGGTTTGTCTGACCTCTGGCTCACACAAAAGTGTAACAACATCAGCAGGTTGAAAGTAACTGTTGAACAGAGGCTGAAAGATCAGATTCATGCAGAAGTGTCAAAGTGAACCACTTCTCCTAAAATACAGACAGGCTTTTTATAACTTTGAGGTGAACAACAACAGGATTCCTGAGGTAACTGGAAGATATAAAGAGCTGGATAGAAACCAGAGAATCTGCAACCTTTATAATGACAAAGGGAGATGAGATAAGATAAGATAAGCCAAAAATTATTTGTAAATTAGGTGCCTTTTTGAAGAACGTCCTATATTTTATCAAGGTGTGACAGTTATACTGTATATTATGTGTCACTACTACACATTGCAATATTACCTCAACATACACATAGGAGCTTCTAATGTCAGTTTAACGATGACCTCTGTGTTATTTTAGTTTCCTCCAAGTACATTTACAGTATCTTAAGTGTAAAAAGTGAGCATATTGCTAATAATGTAGCTTATTATGAGAGAAACAGCTAACTGTTAGCCGTTAATGACTTGTCGCGTTACTCACAGATAAAGAAATAACCGGTTTCAGAGTTTAACGTCACGTCGAAACGTTAAAACGACAGAAAAACGGTTCATAAATCCATAATAACTGTTCTCCTGTTTACTCCAGCTCGTTGACAACTTCACACCTGCAGCTACTTCCGTGTTTGGGTCAGCTGACCCAACAACCCGGATATGAAGGCCGTTTCAGCAGATGGCGCTGTTTCTACTAAATGTAATATGGGCAGGATTTGAAGTAGAGCTACAATGTTTAGTTGATAAAGTTGATCAGAAGAAAATTGATCAGCAATTATATTTTAATCTTATATAATTGTTTCACTATTTTTTAAAAGAAAAAATGCCAAAAAATGTGTTGGTTTCAGCTTCTCAAATATGCAGATTTGCTGCTTTTCTCTGTGTTATATCACTTTGAATTAAATATAATAATATAATAATATAATAATATTAATATGAAGAAGTTCCCTTGTGGTCTGGATGCGAAAAAAGGAGTGAAATCACACTTTTTTACATTTTCACAAATATAGTAAAGGTTTCACAAATCAGAAACTGTGTTTTAATGAGTCTCCGGAGTCTCCATGATAATCTAGTCCAGATTTGACAGTTCTAAGTATAATGGTTTCTGATCTGGACCTGATCTAATGTTGTCTGGATGGAAAAAAAACAGTTAAATCGCCCTGTTTTGCATTTTCACAAATAGAATAAAGGTTTCACAAATTAGAAACTGTGTTTTAATGAGTCTCTAGAGTGTCCATGTTAATCTAGTCCAGATATGATGGGTCTAATTATAGTGGTTTGTGATCTAGACCTGGTCTAATGTGGTCTGGATGCTATAAAAGGAGTGAAATGAGTCTCTGGAGTCTCCATGATAATCTAGTCCAGATTTGACAGTTATGTATAGTGGTTTGGCTGAATATGTAAATGTCATGCTCAGTGCAGAGTTTCAGAAACAATCTAAATGCTCATATCTATAGCAGGATAGTTCTACATTCATGAGTAGCTGCGGGGTCATTTGTAACCCATTAATGAATGTTTTTGTGTTTCTGGTGAGCAGAGCTTCCAACATGAAAAGAAGTGATGGTTGTAAGTGTCACAAGCTGCCTGTGGGAGGCGACATCACATCAAAACAAAGTCCTGAACTCTGCACTCAGAAAATGTGCAGTTTTAAAATGTAGATTTCCAGACCATCAATCATATTTTAAACATACATTGGTAAAGAAAACGTATCTCTAAATATAATTTTCCTGGAACTATAACTCATAAATGATCATATATGAAATGTATCACGATGTACAACTGCTGGGGGTCTTTAATAGATTAGAGCTGCAACTAACGATTATTGAATATAAATGATGATCAGTGTTTCCCAAAGCCCGAGGTGAAGTCTTCAAATGTCTTGTTTTGTCCACAACCCAAATATATTCAGTTTCTTGTCATAGAGGACTAGAGAAACCAGACAATACTCACATCCAAAAATATTCACATCCGCCAAGTGACATTTGGAAAGCTGGATTCAGAGAATTTTGACATTTTTTTCTTCAAAAATGACTCAGAATGATTAATCGCAATTAATAGCAGCTCTGTATTAGATGGAAGCACATTTGTAGAGACCCTCCGAGATTCTTTACATCATATAAAAGGTCAAAATCTATCCCACCATGGTTCGGTTCATCTCCATCCATATTTACTGATTTAACAGCAAATATTAAGGATTAAAATACAAAGTAACTACCCAGTGATGATTGGTTGAGCGTATGCAGCCTTTTTTATTTATTACTTATTATTACCTTTAATTGCAAAAACTTCCAAATGATTATTGGATAGCTGTCAAATCAGCTGCTATAGCAGATCAACAGAAAAAAAAGCTTTTCCAGCTGACTGTTTTTAATGTGTATGAGCAAAATTTGGAAGTATTTTTAAAAATATCATAACAGACACATATTACAGTACCTGGAAACTGATTTTTAGTTTAAAAATCTTCCTTTGTATGTGTGTGTTTCTCATGTGAAGGTCACACTTTGTACTGACAGTAAAGAGCAAAATGTACGTCTAATTCTATGCACAAAGCAGTGCAAAGTACACGCAGCGATTTGGGGAAACCCCCTGTTTGTTTCCCAGACTGTTTACTAGACTAAATAAAGCAGCAGGGGTCAAAGGTCACCATGTCTAAAAATAGAACCTCCAGAGTTCAGAGAGGTGAAGTGGGCAGCAGCAGGAAATCCTAAAAACATACAAAACCGCCGGCTGGAGAGAAACATGGATGAAGGGTTAATGACGTCACAGAGGCGACTCAGAAAATCAACAACTCTGCAGCTCCTCTCGGCTTTACGGAGCTTTAAAACAGGTTTCAGCTCATTGTTTAGCTGTCTGGCTGCACCTTTACTGTTTTGGTTCACTCTCACTCGCTGTTTTCAGTGAAAAAGCTCTAAAAATCCACTGTGCGCTACCTGCTCAGCACCAAACTGCAAACAGACACTGTTAGCTGTAGACTAGCTGGTGAACATAGTGGAGCATTTAGCAGAGGACTTACATTCACCAGGTGGACAGAAATGAAATGATAATGTTTCTCCATAACTGCTGGATGTGTTGCGATGCCCCCAAGTTGTTGTTTTTTTCTATTAATGTAGGTTTTAAGAATTTTTTTCCAAATCTCCCCCAAAATAAACTATTTTCAGGAAGTGAAATTAACTGTTATAACTTCTTGTGGTTAAAAAAATGTCTTTATATTTTCAGAGAGAACAGGCTTTTTTCCCATTGATGTCAGTACCACATACCAGCATCATACCATCTCCCTTCCTGAAGCTCACAAGCTCCGATATATAACCATATTCAAATGAATATATGAATGTGTGCAACATAACTAACATGGAGATAAACAGTTGGGAATATTGCCATGAGAAAAAACCAAAAACTTCTGATTTGCTACAAGAAGTGTGTTTCCATACACCTGTTTTTATGCACATTTTCAATTTATGCATAAAAAAAAAACGTGTGGAATTTTGAAAAAAAAAGTAGAAATATTGCAAAAAAAGTGTTGTTGTCTGAGGTGTAAAAGTAGTTGTGTGGATAAAAAAGCAAATATAAACCAACTTAGTGAATAAATTATGACATAGATGAAGCATGTGACTCAAACATCACTGAGGAGACAAAAACATCAGATCTGTGTGGAGCGATGAAGAGACTGTAACATTCCTCAAATGAATGCATGAAACAAACCATCACATTTATTATCCACATGGTTTTCCATCGTTTGAGCTTTAATGACATCATCTCGTCGTGTCCTCTTCTTTCTGACATTGTTTAACGGCACCGACTGGAGAATTAGCGCCACCGACTGTTTATCTTGTAATATTCCCACAACAGGAGTGGATGGAAACAAGCATTTGGAACATATCTGATTTTATGGAAATGTGGTTAAAATTTGCGTTACGTTCGGATAGAAATTCGGCTAATGTTATAAGCTCAGATAAGATAAGAGAGCTGAGAACAACAGAAAATGCTTTTTGTTTATTTCTTTTTTTCTCTTCATGTCACGTTTCTCTCCCACCTTGTTTCTCAGGTTCACTTTCTTTCTCTTTATCCCTCCATCTCTGTTTTCCTCTCCTGTCTGTCTCTGTCTCTCTCTTTCTCTTTTCTCTTGTTATGCAACAGTGTGGCGGAGGCTGATCAGCAGACAGCAGCAGCTCTGTGTGTGTGTGTGTGTGTGTGTGTGTGTGTGTGTGTGTGTGTGTGTGAGCGCCCCAGGGTATTGGCAGTGTCTTGGGAATGGGGTGATCGGGACGTGGGAGCAGACGTATGTATGCGCACACACACACATGCAGAGTCCCAGACGAGGCTGAGAAATGGGTCACTGTTGGCTAGAAGAGATATTATTACAAACACTCCTCTCTGCTGTTTGGACACTCACACACACACTCCTCATCATTCTTTCTTTTTCTACGTCCCTCTGAATTGCACAAAATACATTCTATAATCCCGCTAAGTATTTGCACCCTGGACAAAAATGATCTCAGAAAACATATCGTCTTGGAAACTTGACTGACATTTTCACAAAGGTTTAAAACACAGGAGGATAAGGCCGGTGATTTTTGTTAAGAAATGTTGTGTTTGGAGCCAAACCAACAATGACCTAATCTACTTATAAGTGTTGTGTGTCACATCTTGCCTGGACTTTGTTTGTGTTCCTGGACTTTTAGTGTTCTTTGGGGTTTTCTGTGTTTCACTGCTGTTGTCTGGGATGGTTTGGTTTGTGCTGAGTTGTGGTTTGTGAGTATTGTGTTTTTGGTTTTCTGGTTTCTCTGTGTTCTCCTCCTGTGTTCATGTGCTCCTCCTCTCACCTGCCCTATGTTAGCCTCTTCAGCCACTGTGTGTGTATCCAAAGCCTGATATATCTTATTCCTCTGTGCCAATTCATTGTGAGTCCTGGAGCCAAGGAGAGCAGCAAGTAAGTCAACTATCAACTGTCACAACCGTCAATCAACGCCTACTCAGCAGACATAAGATCTACTATAAGTCTTCAAGCAATGATTTCCAAAATGACCACCAGCACACTTATTAGAGGACCTGAATTTAGAGATTAAGACCTTGTTGAAAAAAATGATCAACTTAGTATTTCTAGAGAGAAGTTGAGGCTTTTTAAATGGGAGTCAGTTGGAGCTAATTGTATTTACCTGAGTAAATGTATTTGGAGCAGCACCTGAGAGATTGATTCACCTGAAAAATGTCACAGAAAAGCCGGGAAATGATTACAAATGATGTGATGTATCCTTTATCTTTCAGTCCAGAGTTCTCATCACAGCCACTTTAAGTGCAATACACAGCACCTTTTTAGACAATTTCTGCAAAACATGACTTGAAATTCTGGCTTGTAAGTTGTTTTTCAGGTCACAACTTGAATGCAGCATTGAGCTTTGAACTGTGTGAAGACTGACATGATGCCAAGAAGCAGCCATGTTTGCTGCAGTTGGAAGAAAGTGCCGGAAACTTTTTTTCAAGATAAAGATCAGAGAGGCAGAGTGGACAGGACTCACTTTGATTTTCTACCAAGTTAGCTTCAGGCTAAAACTAAAACTGATCTTGTAACAGCTGGACAGGCAGTGGGTGGATGCAGTGTGTGTGTGTGTGTACGTGTGTTTGTGTGTGTTTAGATCTTGTTATGTAATGTAGGCCTCAGAATTAAAGACTTTAAAATGAACATCAAAGATAAGTCAGGACAGACACAGTTTCACACTTGCACGCATACTCAAACACACACACACACACACACATAAACCCTGTAATCCACATTCATACACACAGGAGCACATGATACACACATGACACTTTCGACACGCTCTACACAGGAGAATGTGGCAGGTGACAGTTTACAGTCGGCATGTCAGACTGTGTGTGTGTGTGTGTGTGTGTGTCTACGCGACTGTATGTTGGTGACAAACAACAAGTTTACAGATTACAGAGATAAACACTGAGATATTGGAAAGGTTGGAGAGTTGATATTCTGACAGTGATTCAATTAAAGTATGCTTGAATTTTTGTAACTTACTAAAATCCAACAACTACTTTATGCAGTGATTGGCCAGGTGTGTGGAAGTTTAAAAGCAAAAAGCGTTTTAACTTCTCTTTCATGCTCTCTTTTTGTCATTCTTCACAAGACTAATTGTCACTTGTTGAGAACTGACACCATGAATAACTTTTTTAGAAGAGACTTTGCCAAAGTGCTGCTTTGTTATTCCCGTATTTAAAGTCCAACTGAAGTCACATTTACTTTTTGCAGTCAAAAAAGATGTCAGTGTGGTTTTAAATATATTGTTAATAGCTTTTTATTATCAAACAGAAATGTGGAAATGGCAGAAATGCTATTTTTTGTCTCAACTGGTTGGCGTGGGCGTGTCGGTGCCTGTGTTTGATTGACAGCAGCTGGCAGGCTACCGATGTGTGGTTTTATAGTGTTTTTTATGATATAGTTTTTATGATGGAATTTTTTAATGATGTATTATGATTTTCTTTCTAATTACTTTTTATTTTTTATCAATTTATATTGTTGTATTATGCATCTTTCTGCTCTCTCTATACACAGCACTTTATAAAGCCTTTTAACTTTACTACTACTATTATTATTATTGTTATTATTCTAATCAAAGTGTTTCTAATGTATGCCATATCTAATAGGCACATTTTTGGATTAACAAAAACTCAAGTACCACCCCCTAGTTGCACCTTTCTAGTTAATGGACCACATAGGGTGTCACCCATGTCCCTTCTTGGACACTCCTCTTACCTCTGTTAATCTTGGACAACGATTGGCCTGAAGCCACATGACCATATATCCAACCCATCTTTGTAGATTCCCCATTGGCTGATATGTGTCTGGATTTATATGATTGGTTGTCTTTTATATTTTTATTTTTTACCTTTTTTCATACCCAACTTACTTTATTGAAATGGTGTTTGTAATGTGTTTTATGATGACCCTGGTGAAGGCCACAAGCCGAAACGCGTCGGTCAACTAATAAAGTTGTTCTTCATACTACAAGTGTTGCTGGAGTTCTCATCTCTCTAGGCTACCGATGTTACAGCATACAGAACATAGACAAGTCATGGACAGACAACGTGACGCTAACAGGGATTTTGAGAGAGAGACGACCAAACCAGCATCTAATGGGTCTGAAGTGACATCTGCAGGTATTAAATGTGCTGCAGCTGAGGAGCTAATTAGCTATCTAACTGCTAACTAACATTAGCGGTGCACTTTTCCCCGGTGAATGTTTCTTTGAATCATTCAACAAGCTAACATGCAGGACAAGACGCGTGTTCATGTTTGTTAAGTTAGATAAGAAGGAGACTTTAGCAGGAAAGCTAACGTGGGGTTGTTGAGTCTTAGGCTGTTGTGTTGTGTAACAGGATGCTATCAGGCTCAGTGTGACCATCTGCTCTGCCTGTGATAGAACGCCACATTACCACTTTATTTACAAGACTCGGTTTGCTGTACAGAAATAAGGACGCCATTTACCGAAACAGGGAATCGGCCATTAATTTTGTCCGTAAATGAGTTGCTGACCTTTTCGGAAAAGATTCAGTCAGTCAGAGAGTATTTAAAGCTGTTCTGATTCTGAGCCTGAGAATTCGACTTCAGGGACTGAAACCAAACAATTGCTGTCGTGCAGCTCGCCGCCTGAGTCAACAAACACACCGACAGCAACACACACACACTCCGGCCACCGTGCGCTACTTCCTTGCTTTCTGCCTCTCCAACATCCTAGCGCTGCTCTCACTTGCAGCTCTCTTTCTTCTTCTCTCTCTCTCTCTCTTTGTCTCTGATTAATTACCACTAAATCACCCGCAGTCACGACACGACAGGCAGCTTTTCTTTCTGCAAGTCCTTCACTCTCTTCCTCCTTTTCTCTGACTTCCCTCCTTCTTCTGTGGTATTTTAGATGGTCCTCCTCCTTGCTCATTGTTCTTGAATAAACTGGAGGATTGCTCATTTACTGGCGCTGGACTTGTTTTTCTCAAAATTTTATTTATCCAGGGCAGGAACGCCTCTCTTCACATTCATACTGTTTCACACATTCACACCTGGGAGCTTTCCAGGACAAACAGTCTCCAGTTTGATAAACTAAAACAAAGACATGACAACTAAAGTACTAAATGTACGAATAAAACTTAAAGAAAATGTGTCGTCTACTGTTTTAAACATTAATAATTCCATAAAATAATAAATAGAACATGTTTAGAGTTTGGCTGCTTGTACTGAACACTCAAAAATGTAGATAAGTAACTTAAAATAATAACTACTTTAGCTAACACATACAAACAACTCGCATGTTTTTCATGCTGCTAGTTTATGTTTTACATTTTTTAGGCTGCTGCCTGCTTGTGTTGTTTCTCTGTGCTGTTTATTTGTTCATTTATGGCAAGACTGCAGCACAAAGTCTGAAACTATTTTCCCAGTGAGGACAAATAAAGTATATCTAGATCTTGATCTTGACAGGTTCTGAAAATGTATTATTGCTCATCATGTTTCCTGGATGTGTCTCCATCACATCTCCGTCGCAGGTCAAATGTGCAGTTTGAGCTCGTCTTCCCAAGAAAAACATCACAATAAGTCAATGTCAGTTAGTGTGTGTCAGTTAATGTCAGTCTCCAAGAATAACATTAAAGTTACGTTTGAGTGACAGATGCCATCTAGTGGCTGTAGAAACTATGACTGCACCTCTTTTTCTTTTTTGTCTTTGTTTGAGCATGAAGCTTTTCTTCTTCTGTTGATGTTAAACAACGTCATTAAGAAAGGAAAACATCACTGAATGTAAATTTTATGTCCAAACAGAATTAAATGTCTGCATTTATAGTTAGTTTGGACATCTGAACATGTTCTGAAGCTGTTCAAAGGTGGAGTGAAAATCCTGCCAATTCAAGAACACTTTCAAACAATCTTCATTGGAAAGCGGTAATAGCGTTGTTCTCAGTTGTTTACCAAACATCACATCTCCACACACCTGACCAGTCACTGCATGATGTCGGCGTGAATGTCAGATTGTATCAAAAGGTTAAAGAAGCTGCTTCCCTCCCCGATTCAAACACTGAAAAGGTGTGTTTATAATACGTCTGATCATTTTTATAATGTTCTGAAACAACTGGAAAATCACATCCCCGATACCCAGCGACTGGCCAGATGTGGGGAGGTAGTAAGTTAAAGTAAGCAGGGTTTAACAACACAACTACTTAAATCAGTCAGTAAACAATCCCTGTGCAATAACCAGGTTTAACCAATACATCAACTAATTATATATGCAAATTGTGCAATAAACATGTACAAGCTGTTGTAAATGACTGTACATACCAGACAAACATCTGCATATATCTACATGCATATACTGTACAGTGTTTCCTTTAGGTTGAGTGGTTTGGAATTAGCAGGCAGCTACACATTTCATTTTCTATTTATCTATATAGCGTTGTCAGGTTATGCTAACCCATTGTTGCTAACTTTTGAGCTAACCCCCTTCACTTTTCCAGCAGTTGGGGAAACAACAGACGTGACTTTTCATGGTCTTGACAAGCTGCAGCATTTATTAACTGACACACTGTAGTCTGTACTCTACATTTACAGCCAGACCGACAACTTCCTGCTAACCTTTTCCTCTGCTCCACTCACATTCACCGTTATTTTTCTGCTGCTCGCTCTCTCGCTTAACCGCTCACTCGCTTACGCACTGCCCTATTCCTTAAAAGGAGTTACGCTACCTGCAGTTTCCCAGGCAACGACACAGACGCCCGCCAGGCCTGTACTATTATAGGGGAAACACTGCTGTACACACCCCACTGTATACACATAAAGTAAATAAGGCAAAGCTGCTCACAAATATTGATTTCATTTAGGTTTCTTCTGTTTACTGAACAAAAAAAAACTATTCATGGAATTATTTATGATCCTTTTAGTGCATAAAACTTTTGCTTTGTACTATATATATATATGCACACACAGTATTCTTTTGCTTATCTGCTTATCTCTATTAGACTGTTGTACTTGTTTAGCCGTATGTTTTCTGTATGCGTGTCTTTCAGTGCATTGTATGTCAGTACACTGAGAGCAACTGGAAACCGATTCTGAACCACTTCTGTCACTTTTCCTGTGAACAACCGAGTTGAATGCGTCTCCCTGTTCACCAGGCAGAGAATACAAAGACTTGCAGAAGTCACTGGAGAGGCAGCAGCAGCAGCAGCAG